>NW_014569600.1:841393-850828 GCF_001313835.1 Polistes canadensis
TATATATATATATATATATATACGTGTATATTATATTCGACATATATTTTTATTTTTAATTAAACCAGAACAAATGGAAATATTTTTAAATTAGAATATATATATGTTATTCTTGAATAATTTTTTTTTTTCACATCGGCAGGAAACTTCCCGGGCAACCCAATAAATATAATAGAACGGACAAACAAAAAATTTATGCTAGTCATCGGGTAACGATATATTTCTGACGTGTCATAAAATTCAACGTGTTCCGCAATATTTGTCATAGTCCATTTCACAATTTATCCCATAACTTTTTTTTGCCATGATTCTTACCACCAGACCACCCACCCCAACCCCGTTTCTAACCTGAATATTTTTTTTTTCCTCGATATAAAACATTTTGTATAATATTAAATCAATAAATGTCAAACTTCTAAATATACAAATTAAAATACGATATAGATACTACACCATCAGGAAAAAAAAATGATATTACATAGAAAAATATTTTGATAGCATATATATATGATTTCAAAAATCACACAATATTGCAAAAAATTATTAATAATCAAATCGATCTAATCGTTTGATACTTCGATACGTTAATCAACGGTCCTTCCATATTTCATATTTCTCATTAATTAATCAAACTATCTTGTAACAAATTTTCATTCGTCAATGGGAATTATCAAATAAACATCTTTTCATCCTTTCCTCCTTAACTTCCTACACCACCACTACCACCCCGCTCATCCTTCCCACCGTTTTATCCGTTTATCTCTTTCATTTCTCAACCTCATAATTCAACATTCAAAAGCTCGTAAGCTTCGAGGAAAGTAGATCCGTAAGGATCATTATCAACACGCATGCGCATATGTGTGTGTATGTATATATGAATGTGTTTCCCGTGTGTAGATTGTAAATGAGATGGTGAGTATAGTAGTCATGAGGTAAAAGAAGGGGGTGGGGTGGGGTGGGGTGGAAATAGGCAATAGCTGAGTCCGATAAGCAGGTGCGATCCTTGTATACTCCAATCTCTTGCTTTCACCACCCCCCCCCAGCCCTTCTACTATGAGCTCTATTCCACCCTCTGAAACCCTCAACTCTCACCCACCCCACCCTACCCCACCCCACTTCTTGCTCAGTCATTCTCTCGTCCTTTCGGTCGAGTTGTACGCGTGTTTCTCGAGTATCTTCTCACGTTCTGTACAAAGCAGCTGTGAGATTTCTGACGTTCGTCGAAGCATACGAAAGGATATAAAGGATTTAACTGGTACACACATATATACATATATACATACATACATATATACAGGCTTTCCTGCTTAACGAAATTCTCTCTCTCTCTCTCTCTCTCTCTCGAATATTTATTGAAGAAGAAGAAGAAGAAGATGAGGAGGAAGAGGAGGAAGAAGACTTTGACGCCCTTTGAGATCGAATTCTTTGTCTCATCTTTGCATATCGAAGAGAATGACGTAAAATAATTCTATTCCGACGATATTAAAAACCCTTATTGGTAGTCAACTTGTTATGTACATGATTCTCACTAGGTTGTGAGAATATGGTGATGGGAAGAAATGTACAGCATTTTTTAGAATAAGGATTGTGTTGTTAAAAAATTATTTATTTATTTTATTTTTGTTGTTGTTGTGAAGGAGTATTACGAATATATGTGGGATTATTAATTGTGTAATTATTAATTAGTAATAACGTACTGTTGTCACGTGAGAACCTTTGACCAATAAGGGTTAATCGTTTTTCTTTATTTATTTTGTTTTCTTTTTTTTTATATATATATATATATCAAAAGAAGAAAATATATTTTCTTTCGCGAATGGAATAATTTTTCTTCATTTTTTATATCATCTTTTTGTTGGGATTTTATTTTTTTTTTTTTAATTTTATTTTGACAAAAGATCGATTGAAATTTTGGGAAAGTAATCGGGTCGTAGAAAAATGTTACGCTAATATAGTTTTCTATTTTAACACTAAACGTACCATGACCGGTCAAAAAATTACTGCGTCCTGTAATTTGTAAAAATAAATTCGATTAAAATGCATAAAATATTATAGATTATTCATTTCTAAATTAAAACAAAATCTATATTGTTCACACGATCCAATTGGCTATAAATCTTATTCTATATTAAGATAAATGCTTGTTTTTTTCTTTTTTTTCACGTTAAGAATTTTGGTTCGTTTAGTGTTACAAACTTATTTTAAATATTTCTGTATTCAATCGAATCAAATTCTAATAAGAGATCGATATTTTTTTATTTGTATCTTTTAAATATAATATTTTTCTCTGACTCGATTTAATGAACTATTATCGACGAATATAATATATAACTTGAATAATTTCTAAATTATAAAAATCAAATATATTAATTGTATATACCTTTATCATATTTCTAAAGATCATTTGATAGTTAAACCAAACACAAAAGAATACATAAAATGATCTCGATACAAAGGAGAGTATCATCCCCTTTTTCGAGTATTATTTTGTTTAATCTATCATGTCCCTTTTTTTGTTCCCCCTGAACCTACTTCTCGTTTTTAAATTCTGCAAAAGAGAAAGAATTAAAATAGGCAGTAAACGAACGTACCAAAAAGAAATAATGAAAGAAAGAGAGTAGTTAAAAAGAGACAGGAGGAGGGGGGCGGGGTAGTAGGTGGTGGGTGATGGGATGAGAGAAGGTGGTGAAAAAAAAATGAAAAAAAAAAAGAAAAAAAGGAGGAAAGGTGGAAAAGTGGAAAAGTACACGTGCTGTGGTGGTTGGTTGGTTGATGCAGCAGCACACACACACATAATATAGCATAGCATAGCATCAGAAAACGCGATAAAAGTGTACCTTCTATGTATAATATGTACGCCCGTGTCTGATATTTCTGGTCTCTGGGTGTTTTAACGAGCGGTCGGACGTCAAAATTATGCGGACGTATGATGCAAATGTCGAGCCTCTCGTCCAAGGGATCGTGTCGTGTTGTTATCTCACTCTATTTCTTTTTTTTCTTTTCTTTTCTTTTCTTTTCGTTTCTTTCTCCTTCTTTTTTTTTTCGCACAACAACCATTTTCTACCTACCTATAAAACACGTGTTGCACGGGACAACACACGTTACGTTCTATTACCAATGCTTCCTTTCTACGTTCTCATTTTTGAAAAAAAAAAAAAAAAAAAAAAGGAACAAAGAGTCGAGAAGAGAAAAATAAAAAGAAAAAAAATAAAGAGAGAAAGAAGAGGAGGAGGAGGAGGAGGAGGATTAGAATTAAAAATGAAACACACGAAAAGGGGTTACTAGAAAGTTAATCTCCATCTAGAACGAAACCTGTCACTTCGTTTGCTTATTACTTCCTTTTTTTTCTTTTATTTTTTCTATTTCTTCTTCTTCTTCTTCCTATTTTAGGATTACATATTCTTTACTATTCTCTCATTTTTTTTTCTTCCCCCCTATTTTTTTTTGTTAGCTTTTTCATTTTATTTTTCTTTTCTTTTTTTAATGATCTTACCGAAGAAAGAGTGAGAGAGAGAGAGAAGAGAACATTCGAATTTAACGTGTTTCATATAATTACCAATACGTATTCCGGTTACAGAGAAATCGTTGAGATACTACTACCTACGTGCACGGAACGCGATGATCGTTGAGATGGAGATAGGGATGGGGATGGGGATAGGGGTGGCGTTATGGTGATGAATAATGCAAGCTTCATATTAGCGATATTATTCCCCGGGAATGGGATTTCGAAATTAGGAGATTTCGCGCGTACAGTCCAATGATGTGTGTTTCTGGCTGAGCCGGTCAAAACTGACCTAATGAAAGCATTAGGTGTTAATGAGAAACTCCATGGAATATTATTGGGATTTTATAATATATATATTTATTTATTAGGGGTCAATAAAATTTGAAATAGTTCGTTTCAACGAGGATTTTTAAATAGAAAGAACGAAATTAATGAGAGGGGGAAAGAAAAAACTGAGGTGGAGGAAGAAGAAGTGGGTGGTTGGGTGGGGTGGAGGTTTTGATGGTGGTGGGTATGGGGGAAGAGAGAGAAATGATTCTAATGGGATGATGTTTGAATCTCGATAACGTTATTGTTAATCAACGTAGAATCACGGATGCGATTTATGAATTTCCGTTTGTCGACGTAACATGATTTGATTTCATTTAATCGCCAAAGTATCGATCTTTCGATCGATAGATAGATAGATAGATAGATGATAGAGTAATTACTTCTTGTGTGTTGGATAGTGGTTTACGAGTTATTATTAAAAACTTTATTCCCTTATGCGTTATATTCGAATACAATCGATTAATTCAATTTAAAAATATTTAATATTATATTATCTCAATAGAAATGTGTGTAACTTTTCTTATTATTTTACAAATAATAAATAGATAGAATATTATTGAATATTCTTTATTATTTGTATTATTCATTTTGAAATTTGTGACAATTTTTTATTAAACAAGATAATGGAACAGATATATTGTAATAGAAATACTATTAATGTTTAATTAAATATATTGGAGAACGTAGAAAAGAGAATAATATTAAAAAATTTTAAATAATACTCTACTCTATTATTTTTTTTTTCTTCTTTCTTTATACATTCTTAATTCATCGAAATTCAAATAATACAAAATTCGATATGCCTGAAATATATTATTATTTTCAGTGCCATTTCGAACAATCGTTTCCGCGTGAACGGTAATTTCATACGAGAATCACATTATAATTTTTATTATATATACACACACATGTATACGAGGATAGTATAATACAAGAACAAAAACATCTAACGCGAATAATTATTGAAATATTAATTAGTGAATCGTTAAACAAAAAAAGAGTATATAAAACACTGTATTTAATTGAAATGAAACGAAATAAATGAAATAGAAAAATGTATAATACCTGTAATAACAGAAACACTTTGAAACGTGTCTTGTTGAAAGCTAAGAAAAACGACGACTGAGAAAAATAAAGGAGAAGGGGGGTAAGGAGAGGTTAAACTAATCGAAAGGACGTTTACTCGATCGGTGTTTACTTTCCAATGTGTTGTCATTTTTATATTCTATATATAAGAATATCTTAGTAGAATTTGTAAATAAGTCGAACACATTCGTGTCCTTTCAAAAGGTGATTTCATTATATCTGTTCAGTATACTACGAGCTGGTCCTCGTATTCGGTCGTTTTCGAATCCCGGAAGACGTAAAAACGATATCAAATGTGTATCAAATTTATTTCTCGTATACGCGTGGGTGTTGACTTTTTATTGTTATGTAAATACATAATACGTGTGGGTGAGTGATATGTACACTACAATTTATATATATATATATATGCTTTTTATACTAAATTTTGAACCATTTAATCGTAAATTCTGCACTTTTATTGGATTAGGAAATTTTTGTCATGCGCATAAAAGTTCAAAGTGAAGGATAGAGAAAAATACAGGTAAGAAAGGAGTGGTAGGCAAAGCGAGAATAGAAAAATGAGACGTTTCTTTGAATAAACCAAAAGTATGCTTCTTGATGAAACTCGACACGAAAAGTGCGCGAATATCAGTTCACGCCAAAGCGAAAAGCTCTTTTTATTCACAATGGTATACGTATATGTAGATAATCAAGCCTATATATATATATTATTTCAATTTATTTCTCATATTCTTTATCCGTACAATACCTTGGCCTAATGTCACCTGTTATATTACTTTATTCATTTCTTTTCGAAACTAATTATTTCCATTATTTTTCTATTATTATATATTGATTATTCATTAATATATATTATATTTATATACTTTTTCTATTATCCTTGATTAGCCAAAAAAAAAAGGTAAAAATAAATTGCACTTTTTTTTTCAACGCATCCAATCATAAATTTCCAATAATTATTTTAAAAAATATTGAGGATTATTCTATCTATGAAAAGGGTAACACCTTCATGGTGTTTAATGTAACTGCACTTTATTAACTTTTCCTAAAAACACGTATATACGTACATACATATATACATACACACATATATATATATATATAATAATTATTTTTAAAAATATTAAGGATTGTTCTATCTATGAAAAGGGTAACACCTTCGTGGTGTTTAATGTAACTGCACTTTATTAACTTTTCCTAAAAACACGTATATACGTTCATACATATGTACATACACACACATATATATATATAATAATTATTTTTAAAAATATTCAGGATTGTTCTTCCTAAGAAAAGGGTAACACCTTCGTAGTGTTTAATATAACTGCACTTTATTAACTTCTTCTAAAAACACGTATATACGTACATACATATATACATACACATATATATATATATGTAGACCATAAAAGTATTCTCTGCAGGAGGCTTTGGAAAAGTAAAGAGAAGCCAAGCACACCGTGGTCTGTAATTATTCGCCAACTCTCCGTCATGGTCGGTAGCCCTGTCATTCGGTCACCTTTTGTACCTCGACGGTCACCACGAACACCACCACCATCACCACCACCACCATCACCATCACTGTACATCGTTAACATTAACAGCAGTAGTAGTAGCATTGGTATCATTCGTAACGACCACGAGAATGACTTTCCTCTAACGTGACCAACCAACCAACCAACCACCACACGCAAAAACCATTTTCTATCCAATGTCGTCGCTACTTTTTTTTATTAATTTTTTTCTTTTTTTTTTTCCCCTAGAGCCAGTGAAATAATACGACACCCAAAGTTGCAATGTTGCTTCGATGTAAATCCTACCAACCACAAATTTTTTTTATTTTTTTAATCTCTCCTTTTTTTGTATTCTTTCTCTCTCTCTCTCTCTCTCTCTCTCTCTCTCTTGTTATCCTACGTCTGGATTAATCAAGGACATCATTTGAACAGCCCAATTGAAAAGGAAACGAATCGAGCACGTCAATAATTTTTCTTTTCGTTAAACCTCTTTCGTTACTATTTTTTGTCAATTAGTATTTTTTGTTTTTTTTTTCTTCTTCTTCTTCTTCTTTATTATTATTCTCTCCCTCTCTAACAATGAAATCATAAGTTGAGAGTATTAATTATTTTTCTTGTTTGTCTCGTCTTCTTTTTGCTATTATTATTATTAAGACTTTTAATACTCTTTTAATCTCATTCGTCGCGTCGCCTTTGGTAATAGAAAAGTTCAAATTGCAATCTCCCTTTTCTCAATTGTTCGCTTTTTTTCTTTTTTTTTTTCTTATAAAATGAATAGCAATTATATATATATTAATTGTTCTAAACGAAAATTTCAATGCGAATGATAAAATAATGATAGAAGAAAAATGTTGCATAAATTTGCAACTTTAAAAAGATTTCGCGTTAAAAATTGTATTTTCTTTTTTTTTTACCATCTAATTTTATTCCTTGGACACATACACACACACACACACACATTTATAATTCGTTTATAAAAGAGTAAAATGCCACGACGCTTAAGAGATAACCTTTTTTTTCGATTTTAAATCAAACACAGTTGATTTGAATTCGTATAATTAATGAAAATTATCGGATCTTACGAGAGTTAAGCTTATCATTCCAATGTGATTTGTTACTCGCTAATAATAGCTACCACGTAATGAGGATTACAATTAATATGTACATATGTATATATATATGTAAAACCTAACAGTATTTCCATTTAAGGGAATTTTACGATTCATCAACGCGGATTGTATTTATGTACATATATATACATTTATAAACACATTAAATGAATTTAAAAAAAAAAAAAAAAAGAAAATGTATTCAAGAGGAAATGGGAAAATCAAATGACTTTTATATATTCTTTTAAATACAAAATTTCAACCGGTTTTTTCTTTTCCTTTTTTTTTTTTTTTTTTTTTTGAATAAATGCGAAAAAATTAATGTATTTTATAAAATACGTGACAAGAATTACTTTAAAAAGGGGCAACTCCTTTTGTTAAAAGCAACGATTTAAAATATTACCATTTTATGACGCGACTCCCTATTCAAAATCTTTTTATTTAAAACATTTGATAAGATCGGCAATATAAATGTTAAATATCACATTTCAAAAATCGACCATTATTTTTTTATATTTGAAAAATTAAACAAATCTACGAGAGAGAGAGAGAAACGTTCGTATTTATTTATTATATCTAAAAACAAAACAAAAAAATGAACGCGTTGATGCATTTGTGGGGGAATATTTTTTATCTCTGATTTTTCTTTTTTCAGATTATCAATATAGATAATTCTATACAGGAATATTAATAATTTCCCATATATATTTATTAACAAAAATGTAACGCTTGTTCGATATACAAAAAATGTGTCAATTTAACAATAGGTAAAATTCCACGTTTGCTAACGAATCCATTGAATTCCCTTTGACAAAATTAATACCATTTAGAAGAATACTATTCATTTTTAATCTTTTTTTTTTCTTTTTAAAAAAAGAATTATTCAAACGATCCTAAAATAAACTTTTAAACGATAGTTAACTCAAATTTGATCTAACAAACTACTTATTACCACATTCCTCTTATATTTTCAATAGTAAAGGATATATAAAATACACACACGTACATATGTATATATAAAATTGATACGAATAATAAGAAAAAATGATAAAAACAGAGAGACGACAGAGTTAAATAGAAAAAAAAACGTATCGTTTGTCGTTCGCTTGATCTTAGCAATGAGATCAAAGCACGAAACAAAAAGGAAGAAAATTTTGTGCTGTTATTTGCTATGTTATATGTGAGTATCATGTTCATTAAACCTAGTTACGTACGAGAGATCGTCGTTCCCTGTCTTCTTTCTCTCTCGTGAAAAGAAACATAACGAAAGAGTAAGAGAAAGAGAGATAGAAAAAGAGATAAATAGAGATAGATAGAAGGGCATACGGGATTAAAGTTTCTTCCTTGTTAAGAGAAAAAGAGAGAAAGAGATAAAGTGATGGGGTTGGGAAGTGGGCAGGGGGTGGGAGTGGGGGAGGGAAATAACGACAAAGGGGACTACGACAACGATGCTTTTATTCGTTCACAGCCGTTGTGTAGGATTGGCGGAAAACAAAACGAAAGAGTGAGAGAAAAAATGAGAGTGAGTGAGAGAGAGAGAGTGGGAAAGAGAGAGAGGAGAAGAAGATAGCCAGAAAATAATAGAATTTACTTTCGTTTATCGTTCGTTGGTGTTAACCCCCCTCCCCACCCCACCCCACCACCTCCTTTTGTTCGGTGTGGCAACGCGACACACACACACATACACCTACACAGGCACAGGTTGCAAAGATACGGAAGGTGTGCTGCCGGTATATCGAAACACGCAACGTTAACACGATTTGCAGATATATTGCATTCGCGTCGATGTGTTACTCTTCCACCTCCTCCTATCTCTCTCTCTCTCTCTTTTTCTTTTTCATCGTATATATGCGTATAACAACCATATATATATATATATATATAT
>NW_014569600.1:850958-861565 GCF_001313835.1 Polistes canadensis
CGTTTAGAGAGAAAGATGAGTAAAAAGAGAGAGAGAGAGAAAACGTGTATGTGTGTGTGTATGTGAGAGAGTGTGTGTGATCTAATGGCCAAGCCAGTAACGTACAAAAGCTTCCGTTATTAAGTTCTACGTTATTGGATGCGATACGATGCGATGCGATGCAATGCGATGCAATGCGATGCGTTAGCGAGCGTTCGCATAGACACATATAATATTAAATGGAACAAACGTATGTGGTAATCTTTCCATCTCTTTCTCTTTCTTTTTCTTTATCTGTCTCTCTCTCTTTCTCTCTTTCTTTTTCTAACTTATATATTATTAGTTCTTATTTTCAATATCGAACGAATGTAAAAAGAGAAAAGCGTGGATTACGAAATATAGGGCAATTTTTTACTGTTTTTTTTTTGTTTCTTTATCGTACATATGCAAGTACATACTTTGCCGATTAAATGGGGGGATGGATGTTGTTAAGCGTGGAAATGTTTCGTTACAAAGTTTCTCTCTCTTTCTCTATATATATATATATTCTTTCTTTCTTTCTTTCTTTCTTTTGGTTAATATATTTGCTAATGACCCCCATAGTCGTTTACTATTCTTTCTTTTTATACCTTTTCTCGTTGATCCTCCTCCCTTCTTCCTTTTGTTATTTTTTATTTCTTTTTATATTTTCATTTTTTTATTTTTATTTTCTCATTATTCTAGAACTCTCATATATGTTTACATATACATTTGAACGTGTATTAATATATATATGTATGTATGTATATATTTTTCTCTCATTTATTTGGCTCTTTATATTATTGTATATTCGCATAGATAGTATAACTCGTTATATAGAAAATAAAGTCGGTAGTTTTTATGAACGAATCGCGTTTTAACCGAATGAATTTTGACGAAAACAATTTGGCGTTGTGTATGGTTTTTCTCTTTTCTTTCTATGATACTTATTCTCGGTAATGGAAATGTTTCATTTAATAATACCACTTAGATCGAGCGAATTTAAGTCCCTTGAGAAGAGAGAACCTTAGGAATGCGACAAGATAAATAAAAGTTAAAGAAAGTGAAAAGAATTCTATTACTCTCTCTTTCTTTTTTGTTCTCTTATTATTGACTTGATGTTTTAACTAGTAGTAGTAGTAGTAGGCATCATCATCATCATCGTACACAACAGCACCAACAGTCTGTCAGAAGGTTAGGAAAATTGCACTTTTATTTAGACCGAATGATGGATGAAATGCATCGTGCTTGATACACACCGCGTTCTCGTGCGTTATACTAAAGACAACAATGTATATATATATATATATATATATATATATAATACTTACTTAGTTTATATACGCGCATCCATAATAATCATTGACGCTTAGGGAGACGTAAAAAGAGGAGGAGAAGTAGGAAGAGGAGGAGGAGGAGGAGGCCGAGGCCACAATTTCATTTTATGAGCCATCAAATTCATCTGTAAAGTTTTTAAACGCGTGCCTAAGCGTTGAATTGCCAACCGCAATAGAAAGATTTTCAAACGTTAATATTTTATTATCATTATTATTATTATTATTATTATTATTATTATTATTATTATTATTATTTCTTTATGACTTTGTAAATTAAAAGGAACAACTTTTTAAACGTTTTTCTTTTCCTTTTCTTTTCTTTTATATATACAGGGGTGGTGGTGGTAAATATTGAAAAATGTTTTGAATAATTTCGATCACATTTTTTCTACATTATTATTAAAGGTCGTTGTTGAAATTTGTATTGATTAATTAATTTCATTGTCAAGATGACAATGTCAGAAAATTATAACTTCTTTCTCTACTCTAGTGTGAACAAAATTATTATTCTATTTATTGTTTTAATTATTCTTATAACACTAGATCAATAATTCATCTCGACATTATTTTGAATTTATAAAAATTGTATAATTTTTTCAAATATATATTTTTAATTGTTTTCCATGATCTTCTTCGTCCAATATATATGATAACAAAATGTTGCCACTCTTTTTGAAACGTCATTCGACGGTACCGAAAAAATAATTACTAAAAATCTACGATTGAATTTTATTTTTCCCAATAAGCTTTTAATAATTTCTTTGTAATAAATAAAACAAAAAGAAAAAAAAGGAATGCTATAAAAGAAGACGACGACGACGACGACGACGACCTAATTTGATTTGCTACACCATTTGCTCGAATTTAGTGTCGTAGACATTTAATTAATAATAATAATAAAAAAAAAAAAAGATAAAAGAAAAAAGAAAATGTAGATTTGCGTTAAATCAATCACGTCGCGTGCCATGTCAACGTCAAACGACGACAACAGAACTATGACGACGAGACACGATAAGGATGATGAAAATAATGCGATTTAGAATGATTTAGATAATGCAAAATTTCATTCACATTATTATTATTATTATTATAATTTTTATTATAATTTCTACGTAAATATATATAAATTTTTAATGATTATTATATTCATTTTCTTTATATATATAAATAAAAAAAAAGAAAATAAGAGAGTAACAATTATTTATATTAAATCTTTATAAGTCATTATCATTAAATTCGTGTAATCGGATTATATGAAATCGTATCGATACGATTTTGAGGAAAGCAAACGCAGTTAACTAGTTAGCTGCGTGTTAACGATGGGAAAGTGACTTTTGTACTAGAAGTCAGCTTTTAGAAGGGTACTCGTAAATACATTTTAAGCGGGCTAACGTCAAGTCGAATTCACCGCAATTCGCGAGACTGTTTTGACAGTCCGGAAAAGGATTAACGTAATTATCGATGCGGTAGTTAGCAAAATGAAGTCAACTTGCTTTGGTATAGGTATGCGAAACGAAAAAGGGAAAGAAAAAGAGACAGACAGACACAGATAGAAAAAAAGAGTATACAGTACATATATACATACACATATGTATTAAGAACGAAAGAGAAAGAAATATAAATAAAAAAAGAAAGAAAGAAAGAGAGAGAGAGATAGAATAGTTTTGTAGTAGCAAAAAAATAAACACGAGCTAGTAATTAATTAACCAACCCAAAGGGGTGAGTCGTCAGTCAACGAAAATTACATCTTTCGTTTCGCGTTTTCTTTTTTTTTTGTTTGTTTTTTTTTCCCCGTAACCATGCATCGGATTCCACGAATGGTTCCACGAATTATTCGACCTCGTTTGATATGTTAGACAAAAGTAAAAAAAAGAGAAAAAATCAATTGTGTACGAGATCACAAAGTGAAAGGCAACGGGAAAAAATAAAAAAGAAAAAAAAAATTAATAGAGAATAGAACGGAGGATAAGCAAGAAAAAAAAATAGGGAATATTCAGCCTTTAGTTTTATCAAAAAAGTTCCAACGATCTATCTGGATATAACCTAACAATATAAGATAAGAAAAATATAGTAGTAGACGACGACGAAGATGACGTAGGTAACGTTTCGATTCTTTCTTGCAACGCGATGGAATAGAAGAAAAAAAAAGGAGAATAAAATAAAATAAAAGAAAAGAAACCATATATAAGAATAGATAAAAAAAAAAAAAAGGAAAATAGAAAAGACGATGATGCAACTCCTAGGTACGCGATCGTGTTTCGAATTCGATACTATTTCACGTCGAAAAAGCACGAAAACGTCGTTGTCTGTCTGTCTGTCTGTCTGCTGTGTGTGTGTGTATGTCTCTCTCTACGAACAATAATACACATGTAATACGTCGTGTTGTAGTTCGTGATATCCCATCTTTTTCGTTTTCTTTCTTTCTTTTAGCCCCCACCCCCTTTCCACCCCCACCCTATACCACCGTACCACGTATTTCTTTACCTACTTTCGGCACGTAAGAAGGCCAACAAGAAAAAGATGTGCTTTCGTGCAAAGCACAAAAAGAAAATGATGATGTGGTAGAGGATTAAGAAGAAGGCTTGGAAAGTGGGGGTGTAGTATGGGGTGGTGGGAGGAGGTGGAGACAGTGAGAGGATTAAGTCAGCTCTGTGGGGTAGGGTCTAAAAAGCTCTATTTGCGTTAACGTGATTATACCTTTTTTTTCTTTTTCTTTTTATCGATACCAAACCAGAAAGTAATAACGACGAGATACAATACGACGCGATCCTTGCACGAAACAATTGTCTTTATTTTTTTCCTTTTTCCCCCCTCTTCCCTGCCTCACACCGTTCTACCCCTACCCTCACTCTTCTACTCTCTCTCTCTCTCTGTCTGTCTCTCTCTCTCTCTCTACCCTTCTTTTCTCTCTGTTTTTTTTTTCTTTCATCGATCAGAGTCGTCCTTGCTTGCTTGCTTGCTTGCTTGCAAGAGCCGCAAGCTCTCGGCTTAATTTCCGCAACAGTTCTTCATCGCGATATTGTTTCGTTCGATTTTTCGAGCCATCACGACACACCCCCTTCCCTGTTTTTTATTTTCTTTTTTCTTTTTGTCCATTCTTGTTCTAAGAAATGTTACGGGAAAGAAAGAAAGAAAGAAAGAAAGAAAGAAAGTTCGTAGTTTTTCGTTCGATAATTATTATTGTTTCCAAGCGGAACGATGAAAAATATTATATATTTGTATACGAAAACAAATAACAAGATATTTTTTATTTATTTATTTATTTATTTATTTATTTATGGATAGATTGAAATTTTTAAGTTAATTCATATTGCATACTTATTTATACGAAATTAATCGATTTAACTAACGAGTGACTTAATTATACAACAATATGTATAACATCTGTCTGATAATTATTATAATAAGCGGATTATAACAAAAATGATTTAAATTAATTTAATAATTTATTTTTAATGATATATAATTAATCGCAAGAGAGTTAAAAATAGAGATCAGCAAATGAATTTTATGTAATGTGTTTTGTTAATCTCTCCTCTCTTCTTATTGGCACGATTATCGAACGCATATATATATATAATAATATAATCATATAATTTATACGGATTTGACAATTTTTGTTCTTTTTTTTGCGACTTAAGAAGAACATAACGAGTCAAGCGGCGTCGTCATCCTCATTTTTGTTAAATAATCCTTAAAGGATCGTTGTAAAATCCAAGGTCAGATCTTAAATGTTACCACCTAGAAGAAGAAGGTTAAGCAGAGTACGCAAGGAATAAGAAATAAGAACGTAAGCTACTTATCGTAAGCCTTAATCCGTTTCGTAATCCTTAGCGTGTAGATCTGTACGTTCTCAAGAAATTTCGGTTGTTGCGTCTCGTCTTTTCCTCAACCAATAGCAAATGCAGATGCAGATGCATAGCACAACAGAATTTTCATTCCTTCTCACTCTAGTCACCCTATATAAAATGGCTTCTGTATAAATTTTATAATTAATATGATTAATTTTAATGATTCGAACGGTAGTATATCTTAATTTTTTTTCTTTTCTTTTTTAGCACGCCCAAATCCCCGCCCCCCCATCATCCCATTTATCCTATTAATTGTTTTTTACTCTATGCATATTTTATTTCTCAAATTATCTTTTTTTTTTTTTCAATTACGAGATATTTATATTTTGTTTTTATTAAACTTTTCTTAATGAAAATCGCGATACTATGTGAACAATAGTATTGATAATTAAAAATAATAGTCATGATTTATTGTATTATGTTTTATATATTATAATTGTGTTTTATCGTTCGAATAAATTTTTATTATCGCGTTTCAATGAATAAAGAGATAATAATTAAATACGTATTATCATCGATACATTAATCCTTTCTAAATCACAATATCCGACTTCATTTGATCGATCATTTTCAGAATATCAATTATTCTCAATGCTATTTGTGATTTTATTTAATAATAAATAATTATTTCATTTTTGATTATTTTTATCCAAAAATTTTACGATGGAAGAGATAAATTAATCTAAGTATTCATATATACGTAAATTAAATATATATAACGATATAAATAATTATTATTAATCGTTCGTTTGAAAAATATGTATGCTGTTAAAAAAAAAGAAAAAAGAACATCGACAAAAATATTCACAAATTTTCCTATCAAAAATGTCACGGTATAAAGCATTGGCAAATGTTTAAGGATTTGGGGAAAAAAAAACAAAAATAAAAAAAACTCTATTTGAAGCTCGAGGACCTTTTAGTTCGTAACAAAAGAAGAAAAAGAGAAGAAAAAAAAACAAACAAATAAAAATTGTTGATTTAGATGCCGACAGTTGCGATGACGTCTGTATAAAGTATTAAACGATTCTGCACCAGAAAAAATATGAAAGCGAAAGAGTGAATGAGTGAGTGAAAAAGAAAGAGAGAAAGAGAGAGTGAGA
The DNA here is from genome assembly GCF_001313835.1 of Polistes canadensis. Taxonomy (NCBI): domain Eukaryota; kingdom Metazoa; phylum Arthropoda; class Insecta; order Hymenoptera; family Vespidae; genus Polistes; species Polistes canadensis. The sequence goes on from NW_014569600.1 coordinate 857,244, forward strand.
GAGAAACCACAAACGATTGGGTCCGATTTCACAGAACTTTTTCCTAGAGATATAACTTGAATGGCTATAACTCGATTCGCTGAGCGCGGGATCGTGAATGTTTGAAAGTTTCGATAGGGTGGAAACGAAAAAAAAAGAAGAAAGAAAAAGAAGAAGGGTGGGTTGAAGGTGAAGTAGGGGTGGGATAGGATAGGGGGGGTTGAGGATAGGAAATGCGTGAAACCCTGGCGAGTAAAAAATTGAAAAAATGTCTGCAGGAGTCGTAAAGTATGCGAAGTACGGAGTAACTCGCGAATAGTGGATAGAATAATGGGACAGGGTGGGGGGTGGTACAGGGATGGGGGGAGGGGTGACGGCGGTGGTTCGTTCTCGTGCGAAGAATGAGATGAGAAGGAGGAGGAGGGTGAAGGTTGGGGAAGGGGTTGGCTGCCGAGTAAAACTCAATGTTGGGACGCTCCTGGTTCTGGTTCTGGTGTTGGTGTTGGTGTTGGTGCTGGTGCTGGTGCTGGTAGGCGAGGGACTAAAATTGAAACTGTCGGCAAACAGAGTTTCTCGTCGCTTCTATCTCATTTTTCCTCTTACAAGTATTTTATTATCTTGACTATAGGTATATTTGAGAAAGAAAAAAAAAAGAAAGGGTTGGAGGGTGGGGGGAGAGGGGTAAAGCTTTAGCTAACGCGATATTCAAACAAAATTATTTATACTTCGTTGGTGGTAGTGTCATTAAGAAAAGAACAAAAAACAAACACACACACACACACACACATATATTTGCTGTATCTTTGACACTTATCATTTTTAATTGATTTATTTAATTTTATTCAACACTAGGTTAGAATAAAAATTACGTCTCTGGGGATGTGTAAAAAGAATGGATTTTCGAATAGAATCAAAACAACCAATGTGTTAAACCAATCCTTAAATGAAATTGAATTAATTTCCAAACGTAGGACAATTAATTCGTACGAATACCATCGTAACGAGGATGAATTTGTCAATGGAAAATGAACGAACGAACGAACGAACGAACGAGCGTGTGTCAGTAGTGCCGAAGCGTGTCGTGAAAAATGGGGTGCAGGATGGGAGAGAGGGGTTGGTTGGTTGGTTGGTTGTGTTCTGTTGGGTAGCGTGAAAATTCGTCGAGTGTATACGATGAGGAGGAGGAGGAGGAGGAGGGGGGGAAGGAAAAGGAAGAAGAGAATATCGATTGAATCCCAACGTCGATAGCTTACCCATTCTACGTGTCGGCTCCTGTCAAACGGTCGATCAAAGATAATCGTTCTCTACCTGATGATATATATATGTATATGTATATACTATTACATACGTGCACCCCTCCCCCCCCCCCCCGGCGACACATATATGTATACGTGTACGTACGCGTTAGTTATAAAATCCAACGGAAAATTCCCCCCAACGAAAAAAAAATGAAAAAAAGCTTGCGAAGTTAAACCACCGACGTTCGAAAACGTCGAATAAAGTCGATTGAAACATTTTTCTTTTCTCTTTTTTCTTTTTTTTTTTTTTTCTTTTTTTTACGAAATACCGTAGCCAGATACGTGACTTGTAATCGTGAAAAATTTCGAGGTGGTCGAAAGGGGGTTAGAGGAGCGGGGGGAAAGAGAGAAGGGTCAAAAAGAAAAAACTTTAATTCGAAATTACGTTTAATTATGTGAGTCTATACGTATGAACATTAAATTATTAGGGAAATATAATACATTCGATTTTTGAGTTTTATTTAAAATGTATTTAACAGGGTATATCTAGAATTTTATCGTAAGGAAATTAGAATAGGAAAATATTAAAATACATTTTAGTAGTAGATTGTAAAAATTATCTCTTTCTAATTTTTCTTTTTTTTTTTTTTTCTTTAGTTACATTAATAAACACATTTTCATATTTTCGTAAAATAAATAAAGAGAAAAAAAGGTAATTAACCCGTATGAAAAAAAAGAGGGAAGAAGAAGGATAAAATAAAAGTAGAACAAGAAAAATAATATTGTGATAGAATAAAGTTGTCGAGTACTTCTTTATCGTTGATCCATTGGATTCATTAGAGAGAGAGGTAGTAATCACTATGATATACCCGGTGTATGTCGCTATTTCGGAGGGTAGATTCGAGAACATTAAGTATTGCTGGTATATACCCATGACCGAATGTTATCGGCTTTATTGCTCCTTCTTGGTTTGCTTTATTACCACCACTTCAGAAGAGTGTGTATAGTAGTATGTGAAAAAGACCAAGAAGAGTGAAGAGGGTGAGAGGGTGAAGAAGAGGTTTATCCAACGTATGATGCGGGACTACTTAAAAGATGAGAACGGCTCGCAATAGCGATTAAAAGAGAAGATCTCTTTTTAGATGCTGTCAAAGTAATGGATATCATGTTACGAATCTCTTGAACGCGCTCTGTCTTTGTTTATCGTTAGAGTAACGAAAAAGAAAAGAAAAGAAAATAAAGAACAAAATTAAAGCTCGATCGCGAAAGTAGTTTTTTTTTTTTTTTGAAAGAATATTCTTATTTAGATCTGTCTATCAAATAAGTATCCGTCTTCTTACTTTATAGTTAAATTTAATCGATAATCTCCAATTTATCGCATAATAATATATTGTAACAAAAAAATATAAAAAGTAACTATCGTTTAAAATATTTTTCGTTATTTGTAATAATTTTCCCCGGGACGCGAAGTTATTCCATTTTAAGTTTCTTCTTTTTCTTCTTATTATTATTATTATTATTATTATTTTAAATATTTATTACTGTCTATAAATTGTTTTATCATCCCGAGTAAATTAATCAATCGTCACAATTATAAAAGGTAAACGAATGATCATCCATGGAAACATAAGACTTGCATTTCCTTTTAAAAATATTTTTATGTACTCACAATTATAGGTTAGGTTTAGTTAAAGAAAAAAAAAACCAAGATGGATGTCACGCGAGTGAACAGCTGTTTCGTTCATTAGCTAACGAAAACGAAATGGTGGGAGGAAAAAAAGAGAGTGATCATTGTCATGCGTTAAAATGAAGGGATAGAAAACTAAGTTCGTCGCCCTTAATTTTATCTTCCCTCTTCTTTTCCGTCCTACATATAGTACGAACTTTTTAATCCTACGTCACGTACGAATAAAAACATTTCGATTTTCTTTCCTCTTCTGTTCTGGCGTTTATTTTCGTTGTTGGAAATCGTTTTGAAGGGTGGCTCGAATCAATTTATCGTAAAAAATGTCAAAAACAGTTGGCACTAAAAAGAAAAAAAGAAAAAAGAAGAAAGAAGAAGAAATAACTAGTTTTTTTTTTTTTTTCTTTAATTGAATATATCTCTCTATACTTCATTTTTAACAATTTCGTGGGAAATTATTATTGTTGTTGTTATTACTTGTGTATTTTTATTTTTAATTTGTCGGAAAGTATTGAACAATTTTCTAAAAAAAAAAAAAGAAAAAAAAAAACTCAGTATTTGTGACTCGTTTCAAATCTATCGTTTCGGAATAAATAAAAGCACTTAAGAAACGTTTTTACGACTAAAGGAAAAAAAAAATGTTCTTCTTTTAGCCCTAAGGAACTCTCGTCTAGTACGTGTTAAGGGCTAACAACGTATTCTTTTTTTGGAATTTGAACCCAAGTTATTTCGAAACTTTTTCACCGCTTCTAACTTGCATTATTATTCTTACGATAATAAAATAAGCATAATACGACAAAAATATTCGCTTCGAGCATGTATTATACAATGATATTGTGATTTAGAGTAGAATAAAGTATCGATAAACGTGTCTAACGAAATTACCTTTAGAACAAACCAATATTACAGTCGATGTAATAATAACGTGGATAGTTAATAATTAATATTATTATTATTATTATTATTATTATTTATTTTACTTTTATACTAAATGTAGATAGAAAATAGAATATTAATAAATGTATTAAAAAGACTTGTTTTTGATACGAGATGATATTATAGTAATAAATAATTACAATTATATACTTTTTCAATAGTTTATGAAATCCATGGATTTCAAATTATTGTTATTTATTATTCATTCGTTTCCAGCTTGAAAATACATTTGTTTTCCTTAATATTCAACATGGACAACTTTTTTATTACTCTGACCAAGCACCCCATTGAAAATTATATTAGGTCGGTGCATAATTATACAAGCGAAATGAATATTTAAATTTGATAACAGTGCTATTTAGCATTTTGTTTTAACAATTTCATTATACGTTTCTACATCATTCAAGCTACTAATATTCTCATATGATTATCATTTTATTCCGAATACGTATGTATATAGATATATATATATGTGCAAGTAAACG
>NW_014569600.1:861637-871597 GCF_001313835.1 Polistes canadensis
ATATATATATATATATATATATATATATATTTATAGACCAAATTTTCATGTTACTATTTATAAATTTATTGACGATTATATTATTTATACTTAATACAATTTCCAGGCAAATTATTTTCAATATTTATTCGTCGCATATAATATCATGATAGGAGGATACGCATCATTGATTTTAAAAACCGAAAAAAAAAAGAAATACTTCAAATTTTTACTCGACCACCGTTTTCGTGAAAAATCTTAAAAATAAAAAAAAAGATACAATAAATTCTAAAATTATATATTCGTTGTTTAAAAAAAAAAAATAAAAATAATTTACAAAAATATTCTTATTTTAGTATACTACTTGACTAAAATGAGTCTAAAACGAACTTATTTGAATTCTTTTTTCACCATTTCCTTATATTTGCTGATAAAAATAAAAGAAAAAGAAAAACGATCGAAGCACAACGGGGAATATTAACGCCTCGAGCTTTCCACACGACTTCGATGCTTTACCCTTTCATCATGTTTTATCATTTATCTGAAAGGACTTAGGAGGACAATTCTTTTTCTCGACTGTTAAAAAGACAATTCCGCAGTTGTTAACAGTCTTAAATTAAAACATATAAAACACGTTATTACGTACGCGGATGGGTGATTCTAAAGGGAGAAAAAAAAAATTCCCGATGCTTCCTTCCTTTCTTGCACTTTTCCCTTTCACCCCCTCTCCCCCCTCCTCTCTACCTACCACACTTTTTCTCTATCTTTCTCTTTTTATTATCCCTCTTTTTACGGATTTCATATGTCACGACATTAAACCCTACTGCTGCTGGTACTGGTTCTCCGGGTTTCTCTCGAGTTTCAAACGAATCTTATGATTCTTCTTCTTCTTCTTGCACTCGGCATTTTCCTTCCGAAGTTAAATTGTTTTTTTTTTATCTTTCTTTTTCTATTTTTATCATCTTCTCTTTCTCTCGTCGAATTGTGTCAACACTGCGTCGAATGTTAGGACCAGTTTCACGTAACTTTTCGTTTAATTCTCGTAATTAATTCGACCAAGGAAGGTACAATGTTTTACATGTGTGTTTATTAAACAATAGAAAATAATTTATTTTTTATTAAAATTGTTATATATAACACAGGGATAATTTATATTAAATTTGGAATATATATATATATATATATATATATAATATTCAATCGTATGAATTTATTTAATTTGCTTAAAAAATTACGTGAGCGATCGTATTTCTAATTTATTTATTTTTATTTCCTTTGTGTGTGTGTGTGTTTTTTTTTCATTTGAAAACTTGCCACTTTGACAATAAGTTAAAAAAAATGCGGCACGCTTAAGAAATCTATTGGAACAATTTGAAATTTGCATTAAACGTGATAATTACTTGTCTACCGAAATATTTCACAATCACGTTTTTATTTGATATAAAATTAAATCAACACAACATCGCATATTAATGGATTATTGAAAAATATTTCGAATCATTATAATATTATATTTTCCTAAATATTCGGAATACGTACATTTTTATTATAATACTCGGTATATATACTTTTATTTAATTTTTTTTCTTTCTTTCTTCTTCTTTTCAATCGATTGAAAGATAATCACGCGTATCGAAACAAATTATAATTATTCGTCGATTTATTATTCAATAGATACGTAATTGAATATAAAAGTATGAACGAAATAATATGATATAGGATTAACAAAATCGGAATATCAATAATATTTATTTTCGCACGGTTGTATCGGTTACCTGAAGATAAGCTCCCCGATATATTCGCGATTTATTCGAACAAGAATCCTCTACTCTCATCTTCCTATCTTATTGTTAATTCATATTCCAACGGAAGTCCGATTCTCGTTCGAAACTTCGATATATCCTAAATATTCCTCAAATTCGCTATTGTCGAATCGTTAATTTTACCCATTTCCGTCTTTCCATTATAAACTTTATTGGAATACAACAAATATCTATGTTATATATATCACCATAGTCTTTATTTAGAAGAAAATGTTCCCTTCAAAAGAGGGATGCCAATGTACAGCATTCGCTCCCCCCTCCTCCCCGTCTTCTCAACACTTAGGGAAAATTGTTTGACAGAAAATGGATATAAATATCCGAGAACATATTTCCCCCTCCCTCCACCCCTCATTTTAAATAAATTATAAATAGTTTTTTCGAGATTTGAAAGTGGAATAAGAGTGGATGAGTTTTAGTATGTAGGTTAATATTACATATTAATATCTTTAAAATCAAACAAAATAATCGATTAAATTATTTAAATTTGTTTGACATTATATTTGTTTATTCTTAACCTGATTATACATAGTTGAACGTTTAGGCATATTATTCTTGTATGAGTTATTTAATATGTAAGAAATTTGAAAGTAAATAATTCAAACTTTTTAATACATTGTTAACCATTTCGTATACGTTAGAATATAAATAAAATATTTGTATAATAATTTTATACTAGCTTTAAGAAATTTTCGACTATTTTTCCGACTATATTCGGTCGGAGTCAAAGTTCGAATTTATTTTCAGGAACACAAGAGAGAAAGAAATTTTGTTTTTTTTTTTTTATTATTTTTCTCGATCCATTTCCTCTGATATATTTCCATCCATATAAGTATACAATATATATATAGCAAATATGCATTGGCGTATACTATAAATTTCCGTATGATAATGCAATGGAAAGAGACGTATATATATATATATATATATGATAAAAATAAAATGTGCGCATGCGCGCAGACAACTGTTTTGTAAAACGTGAACAATTTTGTACCTGAATAGCTTTTTGCGAAGTTGCTTTCGTTCATCTCGAGCGTTTCTTTCATGCAACAGGTGTCCTACTTTTCCCTTTTCTCTTTTCTGCGCTTCGAAAAATTTGACCGCATGAGCTAGCATAACTACCCTGTTCGTTCCATTGACTTTTTTCGCCATCCACCACCACCCCATCCCATCCCTAAAAAGAATAAATTTTTTACAACTCGATCATCGAAAACGTCATATGCCAATAGTCATTGGTAACAATAAAATATTGTTTACTCTATAATAATATTGATAGAAATAGAAATATTATTAGATTCTATTTAAAGTTCAACGCGGAATCGTGACATTTACTTGAACGCGTACATATATTTGTACGTGTGTGTATATATATAAACGTTTCTTTAAATTATGACAATTAATTGACCGAATTTAATGTTAACAATATTATTTTCAATGTTTTACAATTTTTTGTTTGTTTTCTTTTTCGTAGATCCTTCTTCATTTTTTCCTATCTTATTAAAATAATTATCGCGTATTACTTTTTTACAGATATACTTAACAAAGTTTTCTATAATATTTGTCTTATTTTACGTTTCATTCTACCTTCGTCAGATTCTTTTCTCGTTTTATTCTTTTTATTTTATTTAAAATAAATATATTTGAAAATAATAATAAAATAATAATAAAATATTTATTTAATATTTAAATATTGACGAGAACGAAAAAAAAGTCTTTTATAACAACTAACATACGTGTATTGCAATATTACTATAAAAGAAGAATATAGTGAAGAATAATAAACGAAAGAAATCAAACATGAAGAAATATCAAAAGAATCATGTCAAAGATAAAGGGACAGTGACAATTTTCTTTTGTTGTCGATACATTTTCTTCTTTCCTAGCGTGTCTTTATCGAAAATAGACAAAGATAAAGATATAAAGAAAAAAAGAAAAAGAAATACACCTACGTATTATCGCAATAAGATCTCTCTCTCTCTCTCTTTTTCTTTTACTTTTTCTTTCGTATAAGAAATATGCAGAAACAAAACTCGTGGTGTGATTTAAAAGCCTCATTATAAATCAGTGTGCTAAGAAATCCTTTCCGTTTTTCTTCCAACCCCCTACCTACCCCCTATCTACCCCCTACCTATCTACTTACCTTCCTTGCCCTACCCCCTTAAGCAACCTTTTATTGCAAAGAAAATGTCACGAGTTGAAAACTTCGTTTGTACTAGCTCGCGTAATATACACCCTCTACCCCACCCCACCCCACAATGCTTAACAAATTATTCTCTCTATTTTATATCGCACGCTCATGCGTGTACGTTTAAATTAAGAATTTAATATACAGTTTTGCTTTCCCCCCTTTTCCCTTTTTCTTTCTCCTTGTCTTTTTTCTATAGTATTTCCTTTTTTTCTTTTCAATGATTAAATTTAACTCATTAGAAAATCTTCCGATTTTATATGAATTTGGAGCAAGGAAATATGTAACTAGAAGGATTCTGTTTATAGTAATTATTCAAAGATTTATGAATTTAAAAATGTGATTTTAATCTTGAAGAAAATTTTCCTTGAACTACATTTTCCTTGAACTTGCTTCGATATTTTTACATCGGATATTTTATACATTCCATAATAATACATGTTGTCGCCTATTATAATAGAAAGATCGAATAACTCAATTTAATAGGTTATTAAGATTTTCATAGATTTATCTTATCGTTCAGAATAAATAGCTTATCGTATTAAATTGAAAATCTCTGATAATTGTATTCTTCAAAAGTATACGTATCAGGTTTTATTTTTCTAACGTAAAGCGATAGAAAAAGAAAAAGCATTCAACCAATTCGAAATGCTTTGAAAAAGATTTTTCAATTTTTGTGCAAACTTTTAAAAAACAAAGATATTGTAAGAAAAAAAAAAACAAAAACTCTTTTGTTATATTTAACTTCGTAAAAAAGTTTGTTGCAATTTTCAAAGATATTTTCAACAACAACAAAAATATTATTATTATCATCGAAAATAGTCTTCTAAAATTCGATTTGATCGATCGACTTTTGTTTAAAACGAGAGAAAAAGAATTAAAAAAAGAAAAGGAAAGGAAAGAAAAGGAAAAGAAAGGAAGAAATAAGAGTGTCACGCGAAATTCACGCTAAAGTAAAAATAGAAAGTAGAACACCGTAATGATATATTCCCAAGCATACTACTATCCTCAAAGCACCCCTTTGCCGCTACTACCCTTAACCATCCCTTTTCCATTCGTCGCCTTGGGAAACGATTCTTGCTAGTACACAACCGATCTATATACTTTAATCACGACTATAACGGTGCTGACAGTAGTCACGAATTGGAAAAAGAATCAGTAATATAAAGAAGAAAAATTTTTAAAACATACAAAATACAAAATAATCAATTTTACAACCATCATCATCCTTCGAATGAATTATTTTTCGATGGTATAAAAAGGAAGAAAGGAAGGAAGGGTAGGTGGTACCTTTTGCCAAGATATCGCGAACTCGTGTGAGAATTAAGGGGTAAAGAGGGGTGAGCAGGGAGGGTGGGGGCAAACATTGTTGGCGAGAAAAACAGGAATAGCTTGACTAATTTCGTGAGACCGCTCAATAACGCTTGGAATTATCGTCTTTCTCGATAATAAAACTGGTTACACTACGTCACGCAACTTCATTCTAACATTTACGTAACGAGAGACATTTTTTTTCTTTCGGGAAGAGTATAATCGAAAAGCCAAAAGGGAAAAATCTTCTCATTTCGAATATATTTTATATATTTTATAAACTTAAAATTAAATCATAATTTTATGAATAATAAATTAAAACAATAATATATACACACATAATAATATATTATATATTATTTCTATTTTTAAATGTATACCTCATTCTATTGTTAAAATTTTTAAATTAATATATATACGTATTAATTAATACCAATGTTAATTATTTCAAAGGAAATATTTTTGAATATATATAAAGCTGATTCTAAAATGATATAGCTATAATAAACGGTATATGGAATTCTAGTATATCTAGTAGTCCGTATATAGAATTTGTAGTTGGAAAAAGGCCAGGAAAGGTGATGAAAGGGCAAAATGGTGATACATAATATATGCTTTTGACTAGATAAATTTCTTTACATGATGATAAACTTGCAGTATTATTGAAACTCTATATAGATTTACTCTCAAAAAAATGTTTCATTTTTAATCGAATAAATATATAAATAATATTTGATATAACACAATATTACGTTATAACGTTTTCTTCGATAATTTTAATCAAATTTTTTATTCCATACAACAATTTCATTCTTTTCATAATCAATAGACAAATATAAACTACTATAACTCCTCGTATCTAGCGAATCATTATTATGACATTCTTGAAATAAACCACATTCGGGGTCTCCTCGCGTATGATTTCAATTACACGGGTCAACGTTGATATTATTCAGCATATCAATTTGAGGTACTATCATTTTCCCAAATTAATGAATTGCGCGAAACGTAAACGTAAACGAAACTAAACGCAAACGCAAACGCAAACGTATAATAAAATCTTTAAAAATATCTCATTAATTTGATATTACCTAGAACAAGATAGACAGAAAAAGAATAGATGAGAGAACAAAAAAAATATCCTTTTCAGAATTTGATTGAAACGCGAACAGTAGCAATGAATGTTCGACGGTGATAATTTCAAATGTCTAATTCGTTTGAAACCCTTTGAGGGTGATGGTGAAGGATAAGAGGGAGAGGAGGTCCTCTTGAATTATACTAAAGTCAAATGAACGTATAATGGACAATGTAGGAGGAGGTTTTCACAAGAAAACAATACCATTTCGAATATATTCACGCACACATACACACACACACGTATAGGAAAACTCGTTATTGGTTCACAATTGATCGTTTCGTCGTGGTAACTAAGGAACAATCATACGAATCGTAATAAATTTCATTAATACGTTTCAAATGAAAGTTAAAGAAGAAGAAGAAAAGGAAGAAATGAAGAAGAAGGAGAAATAAAAGTAGAAGGAGAATTAAAGTTCGTTGTACTGGTGCAACGATAACGCACATCGTATATGGGATATATTTAATTAACCTAAGATCAGTTATGGCCAATGAACGAGAATATTGTTTGGTATCAACTTATATTTTGTAGCACCGTAATATTACGTCGTTCTATACTTCGTTGTTTCTTCTTTCATTTTTTTTAAATGAAATATATATTTTTTTTTTTAATTAAAATTGCAATCACAGATTATTTTTTCAGCAAACTTTTTTCGTATTTATTCACTTTATTCGAGAGAAAAAAAAGTTTTCGTTCCATAAGCAGTGTGTTCCATTAACATTTCCAAATTTGTCAAATTTTGTTTCGTTATATAAAAAGAAAAAATAATTAAATGTTGATAAAACACGGTTTTAGTTGAAATTAAATATATATATATATATCGATATAATATAAAACCAAACCAATTTTTTGTTCATAAATATATTCTAACGATAATTTCTTTTATAATGCGTTTATTCTGCCAAATTATACATCGTTAAGACACACAAACACACACACACACACACACACACACACACACATAGACATCATTATCTTATTTCCTTTAACCCGCGAGACTTAATAAGAGATAAATTTATTCGAAAGGAGTGAAAGAAACTGACATCTCGCGTATCTCTGAAAGAACATTCTTTGGAATAAGCTCGGTCAGCTGAGATAAGGACGGCCAAGTCTTTTCCATAATCTTACTGGGTTTCCATTTTTTATTACGACATGCTACGACGAGAACGAGAACGAGAAAAAGAAAAAAAAAAAAAAAAAGACATAAAAGAACAGAGGAAAGAGAAGGAAAGATTATAGAGAAAGAAAAAAAAAAAAGAAAGAAAATAAACCGCGTTAATATTTCCGAACAAAAAACCACGTCGTTGTATTAATCTTTTACTCTCTCTTTCTCATTTTTATTTTTTTTTTTTTTGGTTTTTATTCATTTATTTTATTCCCTCCTCCTCCCTTCACTTACAATTAGAATAAATAAAAGCATACGAAAGGGGTGGGGGGTGGGTGGTGTATATCGTAAATATGATGATATAACTGTAACCATTAAATAAACAAACCAACCACCCAGGCTAATGCACAACGTGGTTTTTCATTTTCCGAACGTTAACGTAATCCCGCATCAGGATGAAAATGATGATGCATCATTGACGTTATTCACGTAGGAAACTTTCCAGTGATAATATACAATCATACGAAATACACGACATATGTTATCTATAGGATAAATTTGTATCTAAAAAGAAGAAAGTTTTCTATAAATAATTTCCGTTCGAATGTTAGTTCTTCTTTGTATATTGTATGTACGTATAGAGATGTTTTATATGTCACACACACACACACACACACACAATTATATATCGTATGTATGCGGTGAATCATTTATTGAAAGTTTTTTTCGTTTTTTTTTTTTTTTTAAATTTCAATATCAAATACAACGAAATACATCGAAAATAAATAAAATCTTTTAACGTTGTTTCTGTCGCACAAAACGAGTATCTCAATTCGCGTTAAAATACGAGTATATTTGAGAAAAATACGAATTCCAATTATATTCAAATTCGAATTTGAATTTTTATTTTTATTTTTTATTTTAATTCTCTCAGATCATAATCATAGATATATCATATAATCATAGGACATTGAATTGTAGATTAAGACAGTGTAAATTAAAAAAATGTCTGAAACTAACGAAAAAAAAGAGAGAGAGAGAAAAAAAAGCAGTAAAAAGTAGCATTACTGTACAAGGTGAAATACCTAACATTTATAGTTTGCATAACTTTAAAATTATACAAAATGGTTATCCATGCAAAAGCTCCATATAATTTTTTTAATATATATTGCACAGCGTATTTAACTTTTTTGAATAAATACAATTATTTAAAAAATTTAGAGTATTTATATATTTTATAAAAGTATTATTATACCTTACTCGTTTAAAATTTAATAATTAACTAGATATTATTATCCCACTTGCTAGTTCAAAAATTTGCATCAATTATAATGTAAAGTACACAATTGTTCTTTTCTTTTTTTTTTGTTTTCTTTTTAATATATTTTGTCAGAAAATTTTGAATAAAGTAACATTATTAAAACGCAATGTTATATATTTAAAAAAGAAAAATATCTATCATAAAAACTCATAATATAATAAATTATTCTAAGAACGTATATCACGCATTTGTGTTGTTTTAAATATCTTACTTAAATAAATATGTGATAGTAAAGTAAAAAGCTATAAAAAAAAGTAACTACGAGAGGAGGGGGGGATCGGTACAAGACGTATAAATTTTTCAAAAATATTCTATTTGAAGCTCGACTGGAAAAGTTGATCAACGATGCACTGCACGTCGACGTGTTCTCCTTTCCCATATATGTAAGAAGAGAGTGTATATGTAGGATGCAAGCGTGCGCACGCATACACATACAAATATATATTATATATCTATATTTTGTTCGTTCATTCCTGCTTCATAGACTTGCTAGCAACTTCCAATCTCACTTTTATGAGTCTCGGCGAATCTATCTATCTATCCATCCATCTATCCATCTATTTCTCTTTCTTACACATATAAGTTTCCCATTGCACGCGTTCAATCCAAAATCGTAAATGAAAATCCAGAGGTGGCTTTGTGACGTCAACTTTGACGACCATGAGAAAGAGAGAGATATATATGGATGATAATAAAGAGCCAATAAGAAAAGCAGATTTTCTAGTTAAATTGAACGTTAAATTTCTTTAGCATACCCTATAATATATTATCTCTCGTTCGTGAACATCATCTAACGATAATTTTTAATCAATTCACGTTGTTTTTTATTTAACCAGTTAACTGTGTCGATCATTTTGCAAAGTGCGCCCCAGTATGTGTCGCAATAATCAAGCGATGACGGATATAGTCGTCAAAAACAGAGTAAGTGGCGCTGTTGAAATATTCGGTCAAAAAGACGACTTTATTTTCGAAAATGAATGAATTTATAAGTAATATTTAAACATTGGATCAACGTAAAACTATATTTACACATAATTAACGAAAAACTTAAAAAAAAATCAAATATTTAACAAACAAACAAACAAACAAAATTTTTTTTTTTTT
>NW_014569600.1:872227-890014 GCF_001313835.1 Polistes canadensis
AGGAAGGAAGGAAGGAAGGAAGGAAGGAAGGAAGGAAGGAAGGAAGGAAGGAAGGAAGGAAGGAAGGAAGGAAGGAAGAGTATTGACGAGACTTAAAGTTGCTAGCGAGTAAACGTGCAAATGCCGACGGTAGCCAACTCGTTTTAATCGAGTTAGACGTAGTTGATAGTTGAGATAGACAAAGAAGAAAACGAAAAGAGTGATTTTCCTAGGAGGATATTTCTTCTACTTATACCAATGCTACCCTACTGTTCTTGATAAATTCGAATAAAACATCGAATTATTCGAATTCGTTATTTATTTATATGTTCAATTATTTGTTCGTTCGATTAAAACATTAATGAACAATTTTTTTTTTTGCTTTTATCAACAATTATTAACAAATTATCGTCAGCTGTTAAAGTACGTGTGTATGATTTCTTCGTAATATTTAAAATTAAGTTCTATATTAAATAGATTAAAGGATGTTATCTTCTTTTAATGAGTAAATAATTGACTGATATTTCCTAATAATTTGGAATAAATAGTAATGTCATTTTCGAAGAGATATTTAAATAAAATATATATTATTCTACCTTTATTTTTCCTAATGGTTTCTCTTTTGAAATTTTCTAATTATAAATTTTGTGTAGAAAATATTTCTACCTTTCTTGCGAAACTATATAAAATTTAATTAAAAGTATTTTTCGATATAAGAAAAGATATAAAAAGAAACACTGTCAAATTTTTGTATAAAGATAAATAATTATGGAAATTAAATAAAAAAAATAAAAAGGGAATACACAACAAGAAACAAGTTATGAATACTAATCTTCGAAAATAACATTTAAACGTTTTAGAAAGGAAGCAGAAGAGTGATATATTAATAATAGCTTACGTCTAATAGAAACTATGACAGGAAATGTTAGGTCAGCCGACCGGTTAATTCTTTGAAAGATCATTGGACACAGAGGGGTGTGTCGTTTACTAGGATTATCCATATTGATAACAACACACAATTCCATGTCGTGGAGACACGTTCGTGCAAAATTCGCTTTTACATCGAACCTTGTGTATCATCTAAACGTATAATAGATACCAACACCTATGTGATACGAGTATATATTATGCATGTGCATACAGACACATATATATATATATATATATCACTACTACACGATGTCCTATAATTCGAAATACTGATGCCGATCTTTTCTATTATTATTATTATTATTTTTTAAATTCTTATTCGTAGAGTTATATAAAAATTAATGAATATAAAAAACAAAAGAAAAATTATTCTTCCAAAACTTAAAACGAATTTTTATTCGATACGTTTTCTGGCTCGTATAATATCAAATTTATAAGAAGACACCCAGTAGAACTTAAAAAAGATACTTAGCGATACTATACTTCGTTCATTATCGTTAGACGAATAATAAAGATACCATATATCGATTTTCGTGAAAACTTTGCGAATAATTTATTTCGATACTAATAATAGAAAATATTAACCATTGATATATCCTAGTTTCTGTTAATTGAGTTTACTATTTCCGTGTAATATAGGTGGTTCGTCGATCGAAATATAAAATTTAACAAAAGTTTTTCTTTTTCTATCATTAAGCTTATTCGAATAGCCATCTCGTAATGGACGAACTGTACTCGTTTTCTGCATAAATTAATAAACTCGATTGAGTTTACAACCACAGCTGGCTGGCACTGTCAATTCGCGTGCGAGTGAACCGGTGCTTTCAGTTTGTAAGCCAATCAAGGTTAATACTAAAATAAGTAATAGACGTAATACGATAATCAATTGGAAAATAAGTAACTATTTTATCCAATTATTTTATAACAATAATAATAATATTAATAATAATTCAATGAATATATATTAACAAAATTCTACCTCAGAACCATTATACCTAATATTTTTTTTCCAATCTTGTCGCGGTGTCACTTAAATAATAATATAATTATTTTAATAGTGTACACTCTCTCTTAGAAAAAAGAAAAAATAATAGAAAAAATTTAATAATTTAAATAAATATAAGAATAAAATTGTTCAATCATTATTATAATTTTGTCAATATTTAAACTCAAACCACCGTTATAATTACCCAAAAATACATACATAATATACATATTATACGTGTATATCACGTAACATATCCATATATAAAATACGATATTTCGTTTTATATTATTTCTATCGAAAAAGCGAATCGATTCGATAGTTATCGATAGTTATCGGGCCTTTCAGGAAATATCGTTTCCCGTGGTTCGCTATGCCAATATGAAAAATGTGAAACCGGTCCCAAGCGTGCTCTAGCACGGTCTTTCCGATTACGATCGCTGATAACACCTTTCAGAGAGACATACATGGAAACACATATACTCAAAATACATACAAATGTATCCTACTATCGCAAATACAACAAACAGAAACATAGTTTCTTTCTCATCCTTTTTCCTAGGTAACGTGACCCCTCCTCTTTCTCTCACGTTACATTGTCCTCTTGCAAACAACACACACACACACACACACAAACACACACGTTTCGTTATCGTCTGTCGTTGTCCTTTAAACCAAAGAGAATTCCAATCTCGTACGATCCTGTGAAAAAGATAGATCGTTCGTTCGTTCGTTCGCGTTCATTCTTCTACAAAGATTTCTTTTACCTTTCATTACGATTTCATTTAGGATCTGTTTCGTTTACGAGACGAGAGAGAGAAAGGATCATTTTCTTCTTCTTCTTCTTCTTCTTCTTATTCTTATTTTTATTCTTATTCTTATATACGTATAAATTTAGATTCTTAAATTTGAAAAGCAATAATTTTGGTAAGAAGAATTACATTGACAAATATTCTTTTTAAATCGTAATATAACTTCCTGTTACGAATTAATAAAAACGAATAATACGTTAGTAGTTTATTTGTAGAATAGAACAAAAAAAAAGAAGAGAGAAAAAAAAAGGAAATAGTTTTAAAATGAGAGATATTAAACTCGACTGCTATTATCAAACAATTACTCTTTCTATTTCATTTCGTTAATTAGGACATGATTGTTATTTACTGTGAGTAGGATGAGAACTCTTTTTCTAGACAAATAATGATTTCCAGAGTAGAAAATTCTCTCTCTCTCTCCCTCTCTCTCTCTCTCTCTCTCCCTCTCATTCAGATTATTACGTCACCGTAAAATCGTCTCGAATTTTTTGGCGCGAGAAATTACGACGATAAAGTTCGAGAACGTTTCTACGTAATTAGATATCCTGTTAGTCCGTGAAGAGGGTGGAAAGGAGGGGGAGGGGGGGTCCTTCCACCTCGACAATATCCTTAAAAGCTCTCCAAAGTGGTAGCATAAAGTTGCAGGAAACTTTCGTAGAATGATTTTTTAACGTAATTCTATTTGAGTTATCGCATAAACGTGTGTGTGTGTGTATGCGGGTCAGTAGTTTTCTTCTTGCAAAAAAAAAAAGCAAATATATATATATAAAATAATATATTCATCGCGAAATCTTTTTCATGTTTTTACTTTAAAATTAAAACGATAAAACGATATAATTATATCTCGTCGTAACGATAATTATTTAACAAATAAAAATGTGTTCGAATAAGAAAAAGCGATGTTGTGTCGTGTGTCGAAAACTCGGAAGGGGGAAAGAAAAAAAAACATAATTTTTTGGGAGGAATGAATGAATTCAAAAGATATTTCGATAAGGATAATATTAGATAAAGAGTATAATAAAAAAATGTGAGAAAAAACCAATATAGTCGGAACGTATTCGATTAATCTCCTCTACTCTCTCTCTCTCTCTCTCTCTCTTTCTCTCTCTCTCTCTCTCTCTCTCTCTCTCTCTCTCTCTCTCTCTCTCTCTCTCTTTGGCATGCTTTCCGATAAATGCTTTTAATATCTCCATTTAATCCTCGATTATGATATCATTTTTCTAATTTTTTACCTACTGCTACTGTAGCTCGGGAAAAAGAAGAAAAAGAAGAAACAACCAAGGGTGGGAGGAAAAAGGTCAAAAAAAAAAATGCCCCAAAAAAATATGGATGAGAATTAACGACGCCAATGCGATACCGATTAACATCCTATTAGTTTCGAGTACCGGTGATACTCAATGGCCCATAAATTTCTCTTCTCTGGCAAACAACATACACATACAAAGGGGACAAACACAAACGTGCACGCACGCGTACTATTTCTCTCCCTCTCTCCTACCTCCTCTCTCTCTCTCTCTCTCTCTCTCTCTCTCTCTTGACGGTTTCCGAAATTGCGGATTTATGCGCTGCTCGTTATTGAATCTAGTTTGCCTTATGGCACGAAATTAGGCCCCGTTTAGAATTCCGGTCGACAATGCGGGAAACCTCGGGCGGGGGAGGGATCGGCTTTATGCATCGATAACGCCTTCAATGGGGCAGTGCGAGGAGGGAGGGAGGAGTGAGGAAGAAACAGGGAAGTTACAAATAAAAGCCAATGTATCTCGTGCAAACGACCATTTGTGTTTTAAAACTTTTTTTTCAAAAATGTATTCCTTCCTTTTTTTATTCTTCTCTCTCTCTCTCTCTCTCTCTTTGTATATATATTTTTTGGTTATTTTACTTTTTTTTTTTCTTTCGCGTGTGTATTGTGAAGTTAGTTTTTATTTTTTTATTTTTAAAATTTATATTTCATTTCTTCCGCACGTACCACCCGGTTATCTCTTTTGATTACCTCTTTTTTTATTCTTTTTGTATTTTTTTTTTTTCTTTTTGTATTTTTGCACGTCGCCGATATTAGCGTGTTCGCTTTTAATAAAAGAAAAAAAAAAAAAGAGAAAGAACAAAAAAGAACACGATTAAAACGGGGAAGCGCCGCCGTCCTCTCGTTTTACGCGTCACGCGTGTACAACCAACCAACCAACCAACAACCCCACCTCTACTAACAAAAATCGAAGATAGAATATGTGAAAAAGGGATAGAAATAAATATGTAACACATACATATGAAAAAAAGAGAGATAGAGATAGATAGAGAGAGAGAGAGAGAGAGAGAGAGAGAGAGAGAGAGAGAGAGAGAGAGAGAGAGAGAAAGTTTCCCCCATATTCCGGGGAAAAATTTTCGAAAACGATATCTTCCGTTGGTTATCAATTTTTTTTTTGTTCTTTTTTATTTTTTTACCGAATTTCATTTCGAAATTGTAAAGATTTTTCCGATAAGAGGAGGAAGAGGAAGAGGAGGAGGAGGAGGAGGAGGACTGCAATTGATAAAAGAGCTTAAGCTATCAGTTAAAATGTTTATGTTAAAATGTAAAAGATTTTTCCAATGGTAATAATGGTTAATTTAAAGAAAAAAAGAGAGAGAAAGGAAAAAAAAATCGAAAGAAAGTAAAAAAAAAAAGAAAAATAGAGAATGGGGCGGCACGAAACTGATAAAGTTGAAAAAGTCACGTAGCTTTGTAAACCCCATGGATTCCGACGTTATAACGAGCAACCAACGCCTGTTATACACGCTTTTTCGTTCACAACAAATTGTCGTCTTCTTCGTCGTCTTCGTCTTCGTCGTCGACGTTTTACAACTTATTTTCGAAGGTACGTGTACGCCAATGAGTTTCGGCCAATTGGAGCGGAAGAAGATATTGCCCGAGAAAGAAAGAGAGAGACAGAGAAAGAGAATGAGTGTTGTAGTACTTTCGATCCGTGACTACTTCTGAGAACAACGAGCTTCGAATTGGACTTCGAATGATTATAAATTCGAGTGATCATTGTAAAATATCGAAGACACGATACTTTAATTCCTTTTTTTTTTTTTGTAAATCATATATAATTTATAGATGATAAAAAACTGATGTTTGTACTTATGTACGCACGTAAGAAGTTATACTTCTTTAGTTTATATTCTAAAACGAATATAACCTCCATAACCTCAAAAATAACTTCAATTTTCCCGCGCATCGTAAATATCGTCAACTTCGTGGTGTCGATTTTTCGGTCGCATCTAACTTCACTTTCTAAAACGCGCACCAAAAGAAGTATAACTTCAATAATAATATAAATATAAATCAATCACGCAAACGAATGTATTCGATTATCATTAATAATCATATAACGGAAATTAATCGGAATCGTAAAAAGAACAATATTATTTAGAGAGAAATGAGAGATCACAAATATTTATATTGTTAAATTGTACTCTTTGTTACTTTTTGTCTAACATTAAAAAGGAAACGTTAAATAAAAAGCAACGTTTCACGAATATAGGGGAATAAGTTAAATCAGTAAGCGACAAAGGTGGTGTAGTGAATCATCGTATATATATATATATATTCGAAAAAATAATCTGAAGCACTGATCGAAATTCATTTTGCAGTTTTTTCCTTTTGTTTTTTTCTAATTTGACGCTATCCCGACTCTCGCAATAACGTTTCTCATTTTTTTTTCCTCGAATATTTTATTATATAATTTTTATTAAAAAAAAAAAAAACAAAAAAAAAAGAAACAAACCCAGCCAGCCAAAAAAAAATCATTCGCGAACGATAGTGGTGGTGAGTACAAATGGGAGGATGATAAAAATCGCGCGAAAAATTTCAAAATTGTTGAGAGAGACGATGACGGGAGAATGGGATGATGGTAATAGGTGTGGGGGGAGAGTAAAAGGAAGAATATAAAGGGGGATATGGGGGGAGGGGAGGAGAGGTTGGATGAGTCGATTCAAAAATCGCGCGGGTTAGGCGTATTAAGTGCGGGCTAACCGCATTGCGGCGCCAGCTCACGCTCGATGAAAATGACATTGCATCGTCGCCGTCACGTATTGCGGTTGGTCGGGTGCATCGAAGAGAGAGAGACAAAGAGAGAGAGAGAGAGAGTGAGAGAGAGAGTAAGAGAGAGGAGAAGAGAGGAGAGGCTCGGTGCGAAACACACACACATACGCATTTATCCGTTCTATGGAACGAAAAGTAATTAGCAATAAATTTCTTCCCCTGTCACACGAATCGCGGTACGCCATGATTGTTTCTTTTCTTTTTTTTTCCTTTTTTTTTTTTTTTTGATACTTTATTCGCAAAGAAAACCTACCTCTACCTTTTTCTTTCCATCTTGAACCCTCTCCTCCCCTCTCTCTCTTTCTTTTTCTTTCTCTCTAACTTTCCCTCGTTTGGGGATCATCGTATAAAAGAGATCGTAAAGGGGTTGGAGGAGACTTTCATTTCTCTTTTTTTTTCTTTTTTTTTTCGATTCATTCATCGAAGAAATTCTTTTCATTTCTCTAACCGATCGATCGTTCGTTCGTTCTTTCGTTCGACGTCCGATCGAAATCTTCAAAATAGACCCGGTCAAATGATAAAAGAACAAAACTTTTCTTTAACCGAATAGTAGAAGCAACACACACGCACACATACATACTCTTTTTCTCTCACATCGATCACCAAAGACTTATCGAAACTTGTTCTCGGACTCGAACCCTCGATCTTCTCCTCCTCCCCCTCCCCATTCGTTTTTACATCGATCACAGAGTTGCTTATCAACGAATAGATGTGTGTTTTAGAAAATAAAAGGAAAGAAAAAGAGAAAAAGAAAGGAAGGGGGAAAAAAGAGAAAAAATGGGAAAAAAGTTTTCCCGTGCGTGCTATTGTCGTTTAGGAGAAGCAGCAGCTTATATTCTCACGTCTCTCTCCTCTCTGTTGTCCTGTTTTTTAATGCGTACTCTCACGCACTCGGTTGTCTGCTTACGTTTATTATAATGAGGACGAGAGATTTTTACTGCGAATAATGAGATTTAAATTAACCGGGGGGACGACAAACTGGAAATAAACGAGAGAGAATATTTTCTCTTCTTTCGCTTCTTTAATTTATTTTTTTTTTTTCTTTTTTTTCTTTTTATTTTTCCCCCTTTATTATATACGTCTAGAAACTTGTTTGTCATTCGACGATTGTGAAAAGTCGTTTTTTTTTTTCGAATTCTTAAACACCTCTCCTCTTCTCCCACGAGATAATTATTTTAATCTTTATATTTTATCAGGAAATGTATTATAATTGAATATAAAAACGATATCGTTGAAATCGATTTTGCTTTATTATCAGTCGAGGAGAAACTATTTTTTTATTCATTTGATATATATGATAAGGAAAACAAAAGAAATATAAATATATGAATAATATATACATTATTTCTCATATTCTTTTTCCGCATTATAAATTCACGATTCGATATTGACACACTCGAAATAGCACTTTATTTAAAATATAGAGGCCACTACCAATCAACAACACACACACACACACACACACACTCTGTCGAAGGTGTAATGGTTCATAATTAGAATAGTTCCGTTGCATTAGTTTCATGTAGAGAGAGAGAAACTGCACAGAGATAGAGATAGAGATAGAGATAGAGATAGAGAGAGAGAAATACTCAGTATCTCGCATATATAACGTGTCTCATTGCGTTGGCCTATCCCAAACCGCTTCTAGTACAGACTGCAATATCCTAAATGGGCTGTATCTCGGTTCTTTATGTTACAGCCGATGCAACGAGATTGAGACACTCAAGGCACCTGGACGTGAGATCGCTGTTTCTAAGCGAGGAAGAGGAATTAGTGGTAAGTGCATTTTCCATTCGTTTCTTGATTCGATTTTTCCTTCCTTATCACTCACACTACTCCTTTTACCTCCCATCAGAGAACTCTCCTTCGCTTTCTCTTCATTTTGTTTTGGTTTTTCTTTATTTTTATTTCTTTTTTTTTTCTTTACATTCCAAAGCTTTTCTCTTACCCCGATGTCGTTTCCCGTAGCTTTCTCGTTCACCACCGTTATATCTCTCATTCTTCTGAAAACGAACTGAATCTTTTTCTATCTCCTCTCTTCCCCTTTCCTCCTCACCCCTCCTCCTCGCCACCTTCTTCTCTCATTCTCTCACTCCTCTTTTCCTTCTTTTTTCCTCAACTCAAGTTCTCTAACGGTGAGGAGAGGAACCTTTTCCAGCCGAGTTAATGGATTTATCCTATCGTTGATTTTCGCGAGATGTCAAATATTTACAAACGCCATTGCGCCTGTTAAGGCTATCTCTCTTCTATTCTATTCTTTGCTCTTTTCTCGTTGCAACTACCATCACCCCCCGCCCGCCCCCGCTCAATCCTCCACCATCACCACCACCACCAGCCAACTTTTTCTCTATCACGAGAAATCAAATCATTCCTTATTTCAAGAACTACTATATTTGCTCACGAATCCATGGTAAAACATTTGTGTTTTAAGTTTTCTCCTTTCTTTCCTTTTCCTATTCTTTTCTTTTTTATATACCTTTTTCTTCGAAATTTTTTACACTATCTTGAACTTCTTCTCTTATCTTCAGAAAGGGCTTTCTATTTTCCCCCAACTCTCTCGCCCCCCTCACTCCCATTCCCTTAGTAGGAAAGATCATGCCTCGATCTCGCCATTTTATCGGAAAGTGCATCTCACCCGGTTCAACACGCTTTCCCAATTATACTTAATTCTGTTCGGCGCCCTTCTATATATTCAGAAACATCTCCTCCGACCGTTCTTATCCAATACGATCGTGATAACCTGCACGCTTTTCATAGCCTTTTTTTTTCTTTTCCTTTTTTCTTTTTTGTAAATTCGTCGATAAAAAGAAAGTAACTCTCTCGCATAGGGGTATATAATAAGATTTTATTTTGTTCGCACGTTATCATGATAATATTCCGGGGATTCTCGCGGTGGGATTTTTCCGCGTCGGTAAAAAGGATCCCTTTGTTAACGATCCTAGTGATTTGTTATCGATTATATTTTTACAAATGGGAAGAGAAATTAAAAAAAAAAAAAAACAAAAAATAACAATTAAATAAAAAGGGAAGAATGTGTAGTAATATAAAAAAGTGAAGAAATATATTAACGGAAAAAATACCCAACGGAATATACTTGCATGTGATAAAAAACAATCGAAAGTAAAACAAAACAAAACAAAACAAGAAAGAAAGAAATGAAATAATATAAATCCAATGGACTACTACTACTTAACGGATCGTCGATCGTTACTTCTCAATCTCATCCCATCGAACCCTCCCCCCCCCCCCTATTTTCCTTTCATATTTTATCTCCTTCCTATTGTGTTTCTCCCTTGGGGGGTTTCCCTTTAATTTTGCATCGTCTAGGGAGAAAACACGACATAATCGGTGAACAGTGCCGCGTGAGTGCACTCGATAGAGACAGAAAGAGAATGAGAAAGAGAGAGAGAGAGAAAGAGAGAGAGAGAGAGAAGAGATTCGAAATAGTGATTAATGGCGCACGGTTTATAAGCGTGTAGAGCACTTTAATTTATGAGGCGTCTTATTGCGGTAGGTCCAAAAAACTTGGCCGATTAATCCTCGGCTTTGTCCTATCGTCGAACGAGAAACTGCCTTGCTTTTTTTTTTGTTTCTCTTTTTTTCTTTTTTTTTCTTTCTCTCTTTCCTTTTTGTTGTCTCTCTTCTATTTTTATTCTTTTCTTTTCATTACATTTTCATCACCCGTTTTATATACGTTATCATTTTAATTCGTCTCACTTGTTTCTTTTTTTTCTTCTTTTTTTTTTCATTTTAATTTTTGAACAAATTATTCTCGCGTTTTATTTACTCTCGTAATAAGTAGTAGTAACGTTTTTAGAGATTTTGTTAAAAGTATATATATATACAATGTGTGTCTTAAAAGTATGGCTTTATCAAGAATAGAAAAATAAAATGAAAAATTGATTAATGTTGATAGGATTACAATATTTTTATTCATTTGAAGATATGAGTCTCCAGTTACAGTTTCATTAATAGGGTACAAGTGTGTTTTGTTAAAGAGTATTCAGGTGTCCTACTTCTTATGATTCACCTTATTATATATACATACCTTGATTATACCATATTATAATACAACAACTCCTAATCCGAATCATCACACTGTTCCTTATCATGCTCAACTGTCTTACACTTTTCACCCTACTTCTGTAATCTTATTATGTAACTATCTATACACGATACTCACATACCTATATATTAGGATAAATCAAAAGTTCGTGCGTTTTAAAATGAATAATATTTCGAAAGTAAATTTTACAAAAACAATTTATTATACAATTTATAAAACAATTTGTAACAGGATAAACGTACGAATTTTGGATTCACCCTAATATCTGCAACATACATGCACACCATACTACTTACTTATCTTTTTAACTTATTATACTTTTTTCACCTTTCATCGGTAGGTTCAACAGCAAGGAAAAAATCACAATCACAAGCCTATGTTCACCAATTGTTCGATGTATGCCGCTGTAGTAAAGGAAGAAGAACCAGCAGGTACAGTGGTCATTCAGGTACATGCCGAGGATCAAGACCCACCGGACGAAGGAGGTAAATATAATGAAAGAATCCAATTTCTCTTGTTATATTATATCAGAAGACTTCTTCCTTTCCTTTCTACTCGAATAAAGTGAAATAAAGATCAAAAATAAAATATTCCTTTTTTTTTTTTTTATCTATTCTTTTCAAGGTACGATCACGTACGCTCTTGTCACGGCTCACAACGAAAGATTGAAGTTCGAAATCAACAATAAGACAGGATTGATCAGGACAACTCAAATCTTGGACAGGGACGAACCGGCACGTGAAAAGGAGGTTTATCTTACAGTTCTTGCTACAGATAATGGAATGCCTCAGCTTGATGACGGCTGTACTTTCAAGGTTACGATCGAAGACGTCAATGACAACCAACCAGTGTTCGACAAAGTGGTGCGTAACCAGAAAATTATTTTCGAGTTGGTTTGGCCCCCCCTTTCCACCTTCCCTGCTTTTGTTTTTCTATCGATTCGTTCAAAGAACGCAATCCAATTTTCTTGACATATATTCATATGTATATAAAAAAAAAAAAGACAATGAATTTTATGATATAACAACAACAACAACAACAAAAATCATTGGTCGTTTGTATAAAGTAATACGTAAGAATTTTCTTTTTTTTTTTTCAGTAGGATTTACGTTTGCGATTGTATAATTTCGTTTTTTTTTTTTTAAATAATTACATCCTTAGAAACGACAAAAATGTTTAATCACGATAGTATCGTCGCTTTTAAAAAGTTATCTCATAAAAATATATTAGTATTCACATATTCCGTTTTACAATTAGTTTTACTAACAAACCATTCTCGCTCATGTCATTCTCCAATATCGCTTGTACTAACGACATTTTTGCTCGATTTTTTTCTTCTCTTTTCAAATCCAGGTCTACCGTGGATATGTGTGGAAGGTTGGTTTCGAAATTTCAGTGTGAATGGAATTTTTGTTTGGATGATGTAACGACGAATGCATATGATGTTGTTTCCTTGTCCTCATTCTTTCTCTCTCTCTCTCTCTCTCTCTCTCTTTATATACCTCTTTGTATCTTTAGGCATGCACGCACATCTTTCCATACCTTTTCATACTACAAAATATTTCCTCGAGATATACATATTTCTAAGAGCTTGTCGATGACAAGATTCTCGAAGAATTCCGTGTCAAAGGGTTCGCTTGGATCTCCATGATACACAGAGAGAAAATTCTTTGACAAGGAAAATAGGAATAATCTAATCGGCATGTAAAATAGAAAAAGAAAAAAAAAAAGAAAAAGAAGAGGAAGAAATACTTGTTCATCTTTTTCCTTGTAAAAATCGGAATCTTTCTTCGAAGCTCTCATCGAAGCTCAAATTTTTCCGCATCACTACTACTAACATCACATACGTGATCATTTATATTTCCATTTATTTATTTCTTTTTCTTTTTCTTTTTTATTATTTGTTTTTTTATCCCGCAACAACGGTAATATAAATTTTTATACGCGCATGATGATGATGATGATTCAAATGTGATTGGCATGTTGTTACTCGTAATTCTTTGTCGTCCATTTTGTTGAATAATCCAAGCACATGGGATGTCATTTTAATTGTTTTTTTTTTTTTCTTTTTTTTTTTTATTGAAACCTTTTCACAGGCATACAAGGAATCGGTACCACAGGATTTACCATTGAATCGTGAAGTCATGAGAGTGTCTGCAACCGACATAGACGACGGTAACAATTCCGTCGTTCGCTACAGCCTTTCCCCGAGCAAATCTGAAGACCGTGTATATTTCAGGATCGATCGCAACACCGGTGTCATATATCTCAACAAAATTATAGATGTAAGCCATTTCTATCCGACAAAAGTTAATATACGGACAATTGTGAAAGATACAAATTTTGTTTTTTTCTTTTTTATTCGATTATAAATAAACTTCGTTCATGCTTCAATATATTTAATTAATTAACGATACTAAAAGAATACAAAAATTTGATATAATTTTCTAGAAAAACCCAGATTACACGTTTTCGATGACTGCCGCCGCTAAAGACCAAGGTGAAAATCCAAAATCAAGTATTATCAGTTTAGATATTCGCGTAGTCGAATCGCACAAAAAGGCACCTGCTTTCCTACCAAGGCCGATGGAACCGATCAAACTTTTGGAGAATTTCAGTGATTTTGGTGCTAGCATCGTACGACTCCAGGCCGTCTCGAACATCGATGACAATCCGGATCTTCAATTCGTCCTTGTTACTGGTAAAACAGAACAGACCAACAAGGATAGCACGTTTCGGTAGGAAATGAGCGACGTTTTATCATTGCTCCGTAATATGTTATAATATATATCATTCGCGTTTATCACTATTACCAATAATGATCGTGATAAACATTTAACGCTCTATTTCTATTTATAATCTATTATCTCTTTCAGTCTCGAGTCAACGAAGAACACTGCTGACATTAAATTAACGAAGCATTTAGACTATGAAAGTAACAAGGTATACTCGTTGATAGTTCGAGCGTGGAACAATTATGACTTGGCCGCTGAAACGGTGATAGACATAGATGTTCTTGATGTGAACGACAATGTACCGGCCTTTCGAGAGCTCACAAAGGGTAGTGTTCTTGAAAGTGAACCACCAGGAGTTCCTGTTATGCAAGTAAAGGCCATAGATGCCGATGGTACCGCGGCTCACAATAAGGTAAACCACTTTCAATCAGAGTTTCTTTATTTAGCTCTCGTAATTTTCATTTCTATACTCTTCTTCTTCTTCTTCTTCATAAAATTTGTATTCCTTTTCTTATTAATTATTCTTTTTTGTTTAGGTAACCTACGAGCTGAACGATTTTAAGGATTTATTCGCAATCGACAAGCATACCGGAAATATAACAACTCGAACTACATTCGATCGGGAGGCCCAAAGTACTTACAGCGTTTGGATTACCGCGACTGATAATTCACCTAGCGCCCTATACAACACCGGAGAACACAACAAAGTGCAGCAATTGTTTCGTATTGAGATTGCTGATAAAAACGACAATGCGCCGCATTTTACCCAACCCGTTTACACTGCCAATGCTATTTTAGAAAACGCAAATATAAACTCTGTAGTGATCGAGGTAAAAGCTTTAGATGCTGATACCGCAAGTCCTGTTACTTACAGCATCATTCAGGGTAATACCAATGATAGCTTTTACATAGAAAGTACTACAGGAAAGATTCGTGTTAACAATCCGTTGGATTACGAAAAAATCACGGAATATAATCTAACCGTGAGAGCGTTCGATGGCGTTTACAACGATACCGCTAACGTTAAAATCTTCATTGAAAATGTGAACGACAATCCACCTGTTTTCGAAGAATTCGATACGAATCCGACCATCGAAGAAGAAAAATTGGTCGATGGTTAGTATTGATAAATATTTGCTCCTTTATATTTGTTTATTAAACTACTTTATTTATTTTCAGGCTGCATCACGACCGTAGTCGCCTATGATCCAGATATAAAGGATAGAAACGCGGATCAACACATAGCCTATTTTATTCTAAAGGATGATCAAAAACCCCTGCTGAGTATCAACAAATCTGGTTGTATTACTTTAAAGAAACCACTCGATCGAGACCCACCTTTTGGTTATCCCGTATGGACGGTAAATATTTGAAGATACATTTATTTCATTCTCTTTTTTATATTTTATTTAATCCTTTTTATTCTTGTTTTTCATTCGTTTAGGTGATGGTAATGGCACGTGACGAAGATGACTCGCCAACAGCTTTACGAGAATTAGCTACCGTAAACATAACTTTAATCGACATAAACGACAACGCTCCCTATCTCGACATGACGTACGTAGTCTGGGGTGAAAATAAACTACCCGACAAAATAACAGAGTTGAAGGCTCGGGACAGGGATTCCGATGAGAATGGACCGCCATTTAAGTTTTGGATCGACGAGACCGCAGACAAAGAGATTTTATCTAAATTTGACATCCGTGACAAGGACCTTTATGCGAAGGTTACCTTCGATCGCGAGGAAAGGAAAAGTTATAACATTCCGATAGCTATAATGGACAGTGGGAAGCCACCGATGACAGGAACTTCGACATTGACAGTCATTATTGGTGATGAGAACGACAATCGTATGGAAGAGGGTTCGAGTTCAATTTTCGTTTACGTTTACAAAGGTGATGCACCGGATACAAAAATTGGACGAGTTTATGTCAAGGATTCAGATGATTGGGATTTACCTGATAAACATTTTACTTGGGCCTCGACGCAAGAAGGTTTTGATTTAGATGAAGATACTGGTATGATAACTCTCTTGTCTGGTACCTCGAACGATACCTTCCATATGAAATTCCTCGTAACAGAAGAAAGACTTCCTAATATTACTCGTCATCAAGTATACGCTTACGTTAATGTTACGGTAAAGGAAATTCCCGAAGAAGCGGTGATTAAGTCCGGATCCGTACGTTTTACTGGCATAACTGCGGAAGAGT
The DNA here is from genome assembly GCF_001313835.1 of Polistes canadensis. Classification (NCBI taxonomy): domain Eukaryota; kingdom Metazoa; phylum Arthropoda; class Insecta; order Hymenoptera; family Vespidae; genus Polistes; species Polistes canadensis. The sequence continues at coordinate 888,020 of NW_014569600.1, forward strand.
TTGTTGAACCGGATCAAAATGGTGTCAGTAAAAAAGATATATTCCAGGAAAAAATAGCCTACATGTTGAATACATCGATAGACAACGTTGATGTTTTCACCGTTCTTCATTCTCCTTATCACAACAAGACTTTCTTAGATGTCAGGTTTTCAGCACACGGTAGTCCTTATTATGCTCCTGAAAAATTAAATACCATCATGTCACAACACTCTGCGAACATTGAGCGTGCGATGAAAGCAGATATATTGATGGTGAATATCGACGAGTGTCTTTACGAAAAAGTGCATTGTAACAATTCTTGTCGAAGTTTCTTAAACGCTAGTAACGTTCCTTATCCGGTTTATACGAACACCAGTTCCTTCGTTGGTGTCAGAGCTGTTATTGAACCTCAATGTACTTGTCATGTCGCTGAACCTATTGTCTGTTTAAACGGTGGTACACCATTAGCTGATAGATGCGAATGTCCCCCAGGATTGGAGGGTCCAAGGTGTGAATTATTAGGTATAGGTTTCCACGGCGATGGCTGGGCTATAATGCCGCCTCCTGGTCAGGCCTGTGATGACTCACACTTAGGTAAAAATTAATTGAATTTATGATCAATCACCCGTCTAATAAATTATTGTGTTCTTTATATACATTCTTCTTTTTATTCGTAGGCTTAGAAATCACGCCAGAAATCGATAGTGGTCTCATATTTTATTTCGGCCCAATGATATATAGTCCAAAATTAGGAGTTCAAGATTTTATGGCACTAGAAATTCAACAAGGTTACGCTGTTCTCTATGTTGATTATGGTACGGGTACTATAAGATTATATCAAAGACAAATTAAATTAACCGACGGCAAGAGTCATAGGATTGATGTTTATTGGACCAAGACAGTGAGTGATATAATTTTGATTAGTTACATTTAAAATCATATTATCAAGTGGTTTGCTTTTTATAACTAATAACGTAATAATTAATTCTTTATTATAGTCAATTGAAATGAAAGTAGATAATTGCGGCATATCAGCTTGCATGAGTTTGACTGCACCAGAAGGTTCCAATGAGTTCCTTAATGTAAATAGTCCGATGCAAGTGGGCGGTACATTAACGAATTTAGCATATTTAGCTAAGAACTTGGGTTGGCATCACAAGCCAACTGAAAAAGGTTTTGTTGGTTGCATTCGAAATATGACTATAAATGGAAATGTAAGTTATTCTCGACATTGAAATTATTAAAAAAAAAAAAAAAAAGGATAAACTAATGTATTATTGATTATCTAAAAAAACTATCTTTCTCGTAGACATATAATTTAGGAATGCCAGCGTTTTCAAGAAATATAGATCCAGGTTGTGATCATGGAATGGCAAAGGCTGTGTCATTTGGCATCGACACTAATTTTTTAGTCGCAATCCTAGTTTGCGTAGCGATTCTATTGATATTGCTGTTAGCGGTAGTAGTCCGCAGAAGAAAGACTGATGACCTCTATAAAGATATGGATGATATAAGGGATAACATTATTAATTATGAAGACGAAGGTGGTGGCGAGGTAGACACTGGCTACGACTTGAATGTTTTAAGAGCTATTTATGATGCACCACCGATTGAATCTAAAATAGCACCTGTTGGTCTTCAAGGCAGAGGTAAATTAAAATTTCAGATAAAATATTTGATATATTTAAAAAAATTCATGTAAATCTCATAACGATTATTTTTAATGTTTAGCTCCTGACGAGGTACCAGATATTTGTGGTTTCCTAGATGGCAAGAAGGAAAGCTGCGATAAAGATCCCGACACGAATCCGTTCGACGATGTTAGGCATTACGCTTACGAGGGTGACGGAAATTCTGACGGTTCCTTGTCGTCATTAGCTTCATGTATGTATCATTACAATTGTGCGGACTAATTTTGAAATTAATTCACTACCAATCAAAGAATTGATTTTCTGATTATTTTTATATAATATAAATAATTTTAATCTATAATAAAATTATAAAATCAATTGTTTT
>NW_014569600.1:890044-897094 GCF_001313835.1 Polistes canadensis
TATATATACAATTGCTCTAATGTACTATATATTTATAATATATATATTTATTTGTGATTCGATACAGGTACCGATGACGGAGATCTCAATTTCAACTATTTATCAAATTTCGGACCAAGATTTAGAAAACTCGCCGACATGTACGGAGAAGAATCTAGTGATGAAGAGAGCGATGGCGTCGGTGAACGTGAAAGTGAAAGCTGGTGTTGAACAGCGAACGACTTCGATAGACTTTAATGAATACTTAACTCTTAACGCAGTCCAATGCCATGCTGGACACAACAGATTCTTTTTCCAGTTCCATTAATGCTGTTATGCCCAGCATGACATTAGTTTAACCCTTTGACTGCGGCGCATTCTCGTACGAAATCATCAATATATATATATATATATATATATATATATATACGGTGCGATATTCGTAGGTCAGTCTCTATGGTGACTGGCTGTTGCACATCGTTGAGCTCATTTATTTATCGTTCTCTATAGACAGCGTATATATATATACGCCTTTCGTAGTCAAAGGGTTAAGGAAAATCATTCCTGAAACACCTAAGCTCGAAGCAAAAATTGAATTTCGTGTCTATGGAATGAATGATTTTTTTGTACCGAGAAATTGATTCAAATTGACGTTAATATAAATGGAATGACGTGGCTATCAAATAAAAGATCTAATCGTAACGTTGTTTTCCACTCACGCATATCATCCGCATTAAAAACAAGTATACACATAATAAAAAAAAAAAAGACCTCTGATATTTCATTATCTATTTATTCAATGAGATCGTTGCTTCGATTCTTTTCACGATGATATAACGGATCTGTTACTTGATGGACCGATAACATCAAATCGTGCCAATTTCAAATATCAATTTCTCGATTCAAAATGCAATCCTTTCAGCGATGGAAATTCTTACTTCGAACTTTCAGCGATTGCTGCTGATTGTTAACGCTGGTACCGACACTTCAGAATGAAATACGAAATAGGTAAGCCTAAAACACGACTACAGGAAAATCTAAATATAATTTATCGAAATAATTGTGTTGTAAAATAGACTAAATATATAATTATGTAGTTATAATAGTAATGTATGTATCTGTGTATCGCGCGTATTAGGAATGTAATTATAATATGATTATGTAATGATATATTTACTCGATCTTATATTAAAATTATTTTTTTAAATTATATTAATTTTTTCCTATAGTTGTTGTGTTAGCCTACCTATTGTGTATTTATATATCTGTATATAAATATATCTACATTATAAGTTGATTCGAGCGTAATAAAAGCCTATCATTTCTTACATACATTATTAGCACGCAATAACTTTCGCACTTATCTCTTGACGATCGTCATTTTTCATCCTACTTTCGTCATTCTCCATTCCATACCATCGTTGTCGAAAAGCTATAACAGAATAAACATTTCACAAATATATTTATAAATCATCGAGATAAAAACCTCTTTGCTAATGCAAATGATTTACGGAAAAATTAACTGAATACTGATTACATCTAGTAAGATAAATCTTTTTTTAATTTATTCCTTGTTTTTTTTTTCTTACAATTATTTCTTTTCTTTTTTTCTTTTTATAATAATAATATTAATAATAATAATAATAATTTTGTAATATATTTGTAAAAACATTCTAGACTGTTCGAACGCACTTACTTATCCATCTTGTTTGAGCAGAACATTACGATCGAAGAAAGAAAAGAAAACAAGAACTCATTAAAACGATCAATCGTATCCAACTGTTACGATAATTAGCAAATTGATAAGAAGCCCGTAGACCATTCTTTCATGTTGCTGCAATAATCAAGAAATTATATATATTGCATTTCATTTCGCTCAACTTACAAATATTACGATCTACGTTTTGTAACCAATAAAAAACTAAAATATAAAAAAAGAACTTGATAATAATCTTTTGTTTTCATATATATACATTAATTAATATTATCTTTCTCGATTAAATTATTTTTACGTAATAGTATTTCATTTTTTGATCGAAATCGTCATCTCGTCAAATTTACACAGCTGTCGGTAAAGATAAAATTATTTTTATCAATAGAACGTTAACACCTATCTAAATTATAGAAACCCATAAGAAATCATGTGTGAGAAAACAATCTCAATGGCAATTGCAAAATTAATATTTTCTTTCTTATTTACAATTGTCCCTTTTTTCCTTTTATTTTATTTATTTATTCATTTATTGAAATTATTACGGAACAAATTACAAATTATATTGATCAAAGAAATAGAGAGAAAAGATTCGGTCTGATAGTAGATCATTGAGCAATAGTTGGTATTGCACAAAGAATAACAATGGGGGTCAATCTTACGGTCTTCTCGCTACGTACATTGAAATTAGTTAGGGGTGTACGTTAGGGGTGAGATAATGACGTAAAAAAAAGACATAGGAAGATGCCAAAGGGGTATAAAAAGAGCAAATATACGATCTGTTGCTCTCAAACGTATTTGCGATCCTGTTCGCGAAAGGAAAGCCTGTGTGTCATTTAAAGTTATTATCCTGAAAGAGAATATCAGCACGGATTCAAATATGTAAGTTATAAAAATTGAAAAGAACCATTATTTCAAATACTTTTATTTTTACTCTTTTATTTCACTTATTTCGTTTCTTTTCTTTAAATAATTTCTCCGCGTGGCAATAATTTTTCACATAGCTTAGCAATGAAGAAGCATAATCAAACGCAAATGTTGAAATTAAATATTCGTTTACCTTACGACGTAAAAACTCGAGTCGTAGATGCTTATTATTTATTTAAGAATCAAAAAGGCTCCGCTTATCAAATGAACGTGAATATGTATTTTTAGGTATTCCAAGAGCCGATTAAACGTCATTACCACGATACTGCTCGCAAGTTTGATTCTTTTGGTTTACCTTCATGAGGCTGAAGGGCAATTGAACTTTTCAACAGGTTGGGGAAAAAGAAATCAAAATATACAAACTGGCATTTCAAATAATCCGAGGTGTTTACCACAACAAGGAAGACCGTCATTGGAACAATTGCTTAATTTGTATAATTTTATTCAGGTAGATGATACTCGAATAACGTTTGTTTTCTGATGTAACATTTTCAGATTATTGCAAATGTTTTTTTCAGATCGAGGCACAGAAAATCATAGAATGTCAAAAGTTAAACAAATGAGAAGACGTTCATCTGACCAACGAGACATCATATACCCTAGGATCATTCGAATATTATAATAATTAGAAATATCTAAGTTATATATAAATATATATATGAAAAAAACAAAAAAAATTAATTCTCCAATGTAAATTGTCGAAGAAACAATTATCGAAAGATATGAGATAAAAAAAGAAAAAAAATAGATATTATTTGTCGCCCTTATTCCGTTAATCCTTTCGAAGTATCTCGAACATTGATTAATTCATTTAGATATAAATACATTAATTTCTGTCGCGTAATTCCTGACATGATCCCTGATGAATTGATTTCTTTTTCGAATGTGTTCAATTGGAAAGTCTCGTGAAATTTTTGTTGATTTACTGATACGACGAACAGTCAAGGCAAATTAACGGCTTAATTGTATAAGTACATACATATATTTATGTATATATATATATATATATATACATATATACATATGTGCATATATGCATATATACATATGTATAAGTATACTTGTTTGATTAACTTTTACATCGTACAATATAACTAGAAGAATATCATTTCGTCGAAGAAAAGCAAGAATAACAGTCGATTTTTATCCACTATCGGTGAATGCTCTCTTTTCGTTTTTTCATTCTCGCCTATCATAGGGGCAAGAAAAATTATAACGATGTGGAGGATCCTAATCTATCTCGTGACTACTTATCTAACGCTTAGCCATGGTTTTCCTAATCCAACCGAGAATACATCGGAAATTTCCCCAGTGGAAAATGGTAATAAAATAGAAAATAATTATTATTACGAAGATTTTTTGTTCTTTTATACGATTGAAATCATTTAAACTAAACCTATCATTATAGAAAATGAAGAAAGTTACTCCTTGTTCAAATGCACGTCACCGGGTTTATTTGCTCATCCTCACAATTGCCGATTCTATTACGAGTGTATTTTAAATCAACGTAACAAGTTTCGTCGTTACCTTCGTCACTGTGAAATCGGATTTGTTTATTCGGTAATCTATGGAAAATGTACTCTGCCTGATGAATGTGGAAGAGCAGAATGCGGTGATACAAATGTTACAACCACGACGAAACCGAAACGGACCCGTAAAACCAAACGGACTCCGAAAACGAACCCAACGACTACACCAACGCCGAAAACGAAGCCTACTACAGGTAATAAAATATGTATTTATTATATTTTGTCAGGTAAAAACAATGACAAGAAAAATACGGGTTCATTAACAAACGAATTTCATATTCTCTCGCGTATAATATTCGTAATATCGTTGTTGTTTAGTTAAAATTAGAACTAAGAAAACGGCACGACCAACTAGGAAAACTACTGTTGCACCGACAACAACACCGGAAGATGAAAGTATCAGTACTACTAATCCACCTGGACCAACAGTACCAACGGTAGTGGAATGTATTGAACAAGGTTTCGTAGAACATCCTTCGGATTGTACGAGATATTACATGTGTATGGCAAGAGTCAACAGTACATTTCGAGTATTTGAAATGATATGCGAAGGAGGGACAGTATGGGATCGAAAAGCGGAAGCTTGCAAACATCCTTTCAGAGTACGGAACCCTCGTTGTAGCCCATTTACAACAGGTAAAGTAAAAAAAAAAAACTTTCTACCACATAACATTTATGAGATTTGAAACTATTTCGAACATAATTTGAAACTTGAAAACTTTTTAAAGATAGGACAATTTCGTGTAAGTTTTGAAAGCTCGATGAGTATTCGATATCTTACGAGATTATTTATAACACATTTTCAAGTATTATTATTAACGTAAAAAATATTTTATTCGAACGTTCATAAAAATGCTGCTTCCAGTAATACGTATTAAGAAAATATCTTATCTTTTTAACTCTCTCTCTCTCTCTTTCTCTCTCTTTCTCTGTTTTATGGGTTTGAGTTATATTTCTCTCTACGAACAATTTCTCATATTTATTCGATACTATCAAAACAAAATTTTAAATCTACTGCATACGATTTTTGTCTTCTGTTTCTCCGAACGGATCGTCACCTATTCGTTTTACTAATTGTTCCCACGTTGCTTGACTTTAGTGCATCAAAGTACACAAAATATGTGAATTTAAAAAATATTTGAAATTGGAGAGGTATTTCGTATATATTTGAATACCTTAAACCTTTTTTATTTTTTTTACATGGTTTTCTTATAAGGTTTTTTAAGAAACATATATATCTACAGAATAATAAAAAAATCGGGTTTATCTCATATTCAGTAACATGATATAATGAACAAATGCAATTTGTATGTCATGGAATTAAGGGGTTGATAAGAATTTTGATCATTTTGAATCTTTTTACGAAACAAGTAATAAAATAAGAAATCAAAAATAGCGATGTTAAAGTCGATTTATTTCACGCACAAAAAATGAATTATCTTTAATGCAATAAAAGTGACGAAAGACTCGAGACTTATCAGGACTTCGAAACGTATGTCAATATTTTTAAGCTGCGAATTATTTTCGAATGGTCGAGTTTTTCTTCGCGTATAAGTTGTCTCAGAGTGAATAGGAAATTTTTTAGTGGTTATTTTAGCACGTCTAAACAACAAAAACATGATTAATCTGTCTTTATTTTCAAATCTAAATAATAATTCTTTTATTAGATAAATAAAACTCAGTAAAATAAAGGAACAAAAAAAGTTTCTCACAAATTTGAACACAATTAGGGCATATACAAAACTAATTGAGCCAGTCATTGATTAAACAATTCGAATAAAGCATTTCGAAAATTGTATAAAAGAATGCGCATATAAATTGTTGGAAAACAAACACACTATAACCCAAAACTAAATTCAAACGGGACATACATTTCAAGAAATATTTTTTAATATCTATATGTTATCAGGCTAATCCCAAAAATCTTCCCCACATCTTCTTAGACGTCCTATAAATCGGTTTCGGTAAAAAAATTTTAAGTGTTCCAAATACTATCGCTACTTGAAACACATACACTTAAGGAAGTACTCTTTTAAAAGAAAATAAGAGTATACAATTCCTAAGTTTTATTACACTTACGCAAAATATTTATATAATGTTAAAACCATTTTATCTTTAAAAGATCGAAACTAATGACTAGTACAAAACTACTATAAAAAAAAAAGAAAGCCCAGATATAAAATCAATATTAATCTATGTATTGACATAAAGAAACAAAAATGCTTAAAAGAACATAAACAAAAAAAAAAAGAATTAATCAATTGCAATCGAACAGTCACAAATACACATAAATACAGGACTTAGCAATAAACATAAAAAAAATTAAGATATGTACACATATATAAAATAATACAAATTCTAATTTTCTATCCACAGGTAGACCAATTACAAGTATTACTAAATCGACAACGAAAGAAGAAACTGATACAACTGATACTTCACATGCAGAATCATCTACAGAACCATCGAATCAAATAACAACGATATCACTGACAAGTAGCACTTCAACTCAAGAACAAAGAACTTCCCAGTTGACAACAGGAAATCCAGAAAATGAAATTACAGAAACATCAACTGAAGAGCCTGAAACGGAAACATCAATTGCGCCATCGTCCCAAACTCAGACAGAATCACAGGAAAATTCAAGTTCAGTTACAGTAACTGAAACTGACTGGCCGCCAAGTCAAAGTACAGAAGAAGAAGCTACTATCCCCACTACAGACCAGCATATAACACAAAATGTATTTGCATCATCGACACAAATTCCAACAGAATCAACAGAAAGATCTAGTTCAGTTTCAGTAACAGATGCTGAATGGTCATCTAGTCCAAGTACAGAAACTGAAAATACATCCACAGCTGCAACCGAGAGAGTAACAGAAACTGCATCTGCATCATCTACAC
>NW_014569601.1:0-43964 GCF_001313835.1 Polistes canadensis
CTAATGCCGAAGAGGCTAATGCCGAAGAGGCCCCCACAAATTTGGGGTATCAAGTGGGCAACTACTAGACTATTCAGGTATTTTCAAAGGTTCAACAGCAAGTTCGAACTTTTCGAGAATAGCTCTCTAGTCATATTTTATATTTTATTGTGTTAATTTTTTTCTCGTCATTAATTTGTAGTTGTAATTGGAGATGATGGACCATTCCATTTCCTTGGGACACCAAATTCGTGTCTATATCGTCTAAAAGATGCAGGTGTGTTTAATTAGAATCAGAAATATTTAAATTTTTGTATTATTAAATTTTAAAGCTTAAATAACGTTCGGTAAATATTACAGTAATTTCTCTTTTTTTGTTTCGTCTTTAAAATTTTTTATTGTGATCGTATTTTATTAAATTTGCAATTTGTCTTTTCTGTATAATGCAGTTTAAAAGTCTTTCATATAATAATTATTAGATATTATTCCTTTTCAATAACTTAATATTTTTTCTTTTTCCTTTTTTTATATATATATATTTTATGTAAATGTAAAATCACGCGTTTTTAAATATAATTTCATTGCAACAGTATATAAAGATTTTATAAAAATAAATAGAGAGTTCAATTGAAAAGTGCATCTGCGAATTGGATGATTTATGTTAGGCCATTGTATCAATTGATTGTATTATGATTAATATGGTTTCCTTTTGTTACAGGTGATCATCGTTGGATTTAACAACAAATCTCTGAGATTTTTTTCTGTTTAAACGCCTTAAATGACTACTTTTTTAAATAAATGCATTTCTGAAGGCACACACACATGTTTATACATTAAAAATTAAATATTATTATTTAAATTCCTTTTCCAAATAACTATACTATATATTCTATCATATACTATCAAAAAATACAGTATTCTTTGATAGCATTGTATTGTCATCGCGTTTAGTATCTACTTTTGCCCACTGTTGGTTCCAGTAGTGACTTAAATGAATTTTGGTTGATAAAAAAGGGTACTTGCGTCCTGCCATGTACTTCTGTATTCTTATTATTTGCAAATTAACGCGCGTCGGTAAGTAGTGTTGCATTCGATCGGGCGTCCGATCGGTAAATAATCAAACGTTGATCATCTCGAAAAACGTATAATATTATAATAATATATTTAGATGATAATATATATTTTACTGTTACTTTTTCTATTTGTCTCCCTGATTGTAGGCAACTGTTTATACGTGCATAGGCTAAGTAACGCGTGTTTGTATTATGTGTTGCATGCTTTTTGGGTGCTCGATGGATAAATAATCCAATGTTGATTCTAACAAATTATTCGTTTAGAAATTCAGAAGATAATATATTATTTTTTTACTTTTCTCGTTCATTTGATGGTATCAAATATTGAATTTTGGTCTTTTCATCCCAACAGTTGGAAATAAAGTTTTGATAGAATTTAGGTTTTGTGTAGAAGGGAAAATGCTAGTTGGGGAGTAAATTTGCTCGTTCGATGCTAGGTGGCCTTAGAAAAAGAGAGCGCCATTACACGGCGCCACAGTGGTTATTAAGGCGCAATTCTTTAAATATTGATTGAAAGTGGGTGCAAAACCGATGGGTGGTGGTAGTTCGTGGATGGTGGGCTCAAGAGGAGTGAAAAAGACGACGAAGACGTCGGTGGAGGAGACTGTGGCAGAGGTTGGACAAACGGGCGAGATGAGATGAGAAGAAGGTGGATGAGATGAAGAAGGGCGAAAGAGGGGAAGGGAGACCGTCTATAATATATGATGGGCGCGGTCGCTTTCTATGGATTTCTTTTCCATTATAAATGCAGACCCGTTCGTTCATCAATCCCTAATTATCCTATTTTTAGAAAAATATAATGTGAAAAAATTAATACAAAATTTAGAAAAATATTTCAATAGATTACCTAATATAAAAATTATTTTCATGAATACACGACTACGCAATTACGTTTACATTATTTTTCTGATCATAAAATTCACAATCTAAACTACTTCGAATGTGACTTGTTAACGAACTATCTTCCTTCCATTTATTACTAATAAATTTGATTAAAAAATCAAAAGTATTTCTCCACGTAAACAAATAAAAAATTTAGTTGTTCGTTTTTAGGGCAAATTCTAATTGCAAGATATAAATTGACCATTTGATTTCCCGAAAGAGGCAGCCATGTTTCGAAATGCGTCCGAGAATGTCAGGCCGCTTTTGTTTTGTCTTTCGCGCAACCACCATCACCACCACCATCACCACCACGACCACTACCATCAGTACCACCCTTACAGGATTTTTCCTCCCCTTTTCCCTTTCGTCCTCGTCTTCATCGTCGTCGTCGTCGTCGTCGTCGTCGTCGTCTTAGAACGGCTGCCGCGACCCTCGCCACTTTAGTCGTGCTACCTACCAACCCCTATTTTTTTTTGGACCTCGCCAAAGCAAGAACGTTCGAGAGAGAGAGAGAAAGAGATGGCGATAGAGACCCCTATGGATTTTTTCCGTACCGTGAGCATCCCCCCGTTCCACCCCCCTCCACCAGCTACCACGACACGACCCTCCGTCGAAAATACCGTCCGCGGTATTTTAAGGGCTGACATAACCCCTGCCAAGAGAGTTAAAAAAAAAAATGAAGAAAATTTTAACCCTCAATTTGTTGAACTGCTTGCCCGTTTAATTGTGATATCCATTTTCTTCATCTTATTCTTTCTCATTTCTACGATTTATCTCTCTCTTTCTCTCTCTCTTTAACACTTTGCTCTTTGCCTTTATGATTTTTCATTTATTTTATTCTTTCAACCAATGGCTTTCCAGCCCTCGAAAAAATGGAACGCTTGTTTCGTAAGGGCTGCTCTCTCCCGATCGTTTGATTCTCTCTAAGAATTTTTTTATTCCTTTTTTTCCATTTCTTTTCTTTTCTTTTCTTTTCTTTTCTTTATTTCTCTGTTAGCGACAACACCATTGTTCGAGAATAATAATCAAACTAATCCAAGCGCGACACACCCTGTACATTAATGCTTCTTTGCACGGGTTTAGAATCCCTACCCCGTGAAGTGTGTGATGGGGCCACTTCAAAATCTTACCGATACGAATCGCATTTTGGGTTTTTTTTTTCTTCTCAGAGGTATTCTTGATATCTGTTGTTTAAATTTTAAGCAGATGCCATTAGAGATAATCATAGTATATTATATAATTTTTAGTAATATATATATATAATAGTATAATAATATATTAGTATAATTATTTTTTTAATTATTTAAGAGTTTATTCATTGAGATAATTATTTAAAGATAAATTAATCTGAAGATATAAGTAAAAAAATTTTTTTTATAAGAGGAAACTTGTGTTGAAACACTTGCCTCGAACGATTTCATGCTATGTTTAAAACCATCAACGAGTATATTTCGAGATATTTATCATCGAGAGAGAGAGAGAGAGGAATATAGGGCAAAAAAAATGTCAAATCTAACGCGTTATAATGCAGAGATCAGAAAGGGGGTAGTTTCGGTAAGCGACCCTTCGACGCGGTTAAAAACGTGCCACCCCTTTCGTATATCACCATGGGAGATACATAAACCCCCTTCCTAAGTCCCGGGACGACGGTCTAATTGCGATATCGCTTTTTTTCACTCGTATAAAATTTTTTTTCTTCTATATTCCTCTAAACTATCTCCTTCTCTGTCTTTTGTTCTGGTTTTTTGTTGTGTATGTGTTTTTTTTTATGTTGTTTCGAATTTCCGGCGGAGGTTTTTTTTGTTCGTTATTTTCTTGCCACCCGGTAATTATGTGGGCGCGGCGGAGCAAACATGGGGGTAGGAACAACCACCGTCGTGGCAAGCTGATAAAAAAAAAAAAGAAAGAAAAAAGGAAAGGAGAAAAAAAGTTGCTTTGCATATTTAAATCCCGCGGTGAGTGCGTCAAAGTGCAAGAGAGAGGGAAAATTGGAAGCGCCAGCGAAGAGAAAGAAGAATAGAAAAGCCGTTCATCCCTTTTTCTTTTTTTTTTTTTCTCTTCTCGCGAATGTTGTTCGTGTATATATCAGCGTGTATGAGTGAGTGCATGCGTGAGAGAGATAGAGATAGAGGAAAAAGAAAAAAAGATAGGAAGGAAATTTAAGCAAAGGGCGCGTGCGCGATGACAATAGATCGTGTTTGCACACCCGAAAATTGGCCGACATAGAAAAATAGGCTACTGTTTCGGCATGGCAAAAAAAAAAAGAAAAGAAAAGGAAACCAAGAGAGAGAGAGAGAGAGAGAGAAGGCCCAATAGAAACAGCGGGAAGAATATTCTTTTGGCACGCGTACAATAATAATTCTACTCTCGTTATTGGAGTACTTTAGTATGAAAAATGATACCTTCTTATGAATTATTATCTTTTCTTATTAAACGATACGTGGGGGAGATAAGTTTTTTAGGGTTAATTATTGTTTTTGGAAATGAATTTATTTAATTATGAATGATTCAATTGTGGTGACTTCGCGTAAATTGAATCTAATAGATTTTTCTATGCTACTTTATTATAAAAAAGTAATTCTTTTAAATAATCAATGTGATCAAATACATAATTCAAACTATTATAATTTTTATTAATGATTAAGGATTGTTCTTAAGAGTAAATGAATTTAATTGTGATTGATTAAAAGTTCGATGACTATGAAATTGTTTTACTTGAACCACCGTGAAGATAATTTTAGTTTAAAAATTTGTCCAGGTGTCGAATAGCATTTTTACTCATCGAGGAAACGTAGCTTAGCATCGATCGACCGGATTAGTTGTATCCAATTTTCCGTGGACGATAAATTAGAATTTATGAAATGAGCATGGAAGAAGGCTAGTGAGTTTCTCGAGGGTGAAAGCTTGCGAGGGAGGACCACGTTACTACCCCCGTAACTCTCTTTTTCTGGAGATTGTCTTTCTCACTCTCACTCGAGATTCTCTACCCTCTCGAAACGAAACTAATAGTTTTTTTTTTCCTTTTTCTTCCTATCGTTTTTTCGTCATACGCTGACGGATCTCACGCGAACGTTGACGAGTGTTTGTATGTGCGTGCGTAACAATGGATCCAAGTGTTATCAATGTTTTGAAAATATTTATCATCTTGTATAAATAAAATAGAAATAAAAATAAATATTTAATATAAGAAATATTAAAAAATATATTAATTTATATTAAATAATAAAAATATATATGATAATCTCTCCACGACAAACTGATTCACTTGAAATATATTTTATTTTTATTCTTATTTTGCTAAAGTAAAAATGATTAATTTACACAAAATTAATTAGGTATAAATAATAAAATCTATTAAATAATAAAAATATATAATTCCATAAAAAAATTAATTTATTTCAACTATATATTAATTTAAATTGTATCTATATTCTATTTGAAATACAGAGTTTAGCTGAATTATGCTATTAATTAAATATAAATAATATAATCCAATTGAAATAATAGAAATATTTTTCAATTCACAATTAAACGGCATTTCTTTCAAACAGACTCTATTAATTAGAAAATTTACTTTTTATATTTTACTTTCATACCGTATATATATTTCTTAGATATTTTATAGAATTTGTTTATTTTTTTACACAAACATTTTATATCACATATGTGAAACGTATCGCATGATTTGTATTTCAAGATGAACGCGTACATATATGTACGTAAAAATGCATCGAAGCAAAAAGAAAAAAAAAACACTATTCGTGAACGTCGAGAGTGACTAAACGAGCCGAACCGTTCGATAGACCGATCGAGGACCGACAGATGTTTCCCATTTTTTTTTTCACGCACATATTCTCTCCATCTCTTTCTCTCTCTCTTTCTCTTTTTTTTCACTATCGGAGAAACGCCGTTATTTTGGCAAAAAAACATTCCCGAAACCGATCGGTACTTCCGCACACACACGGCATTGCATCTCGCTTCGTCAAACGAATCCCTCGCCCTACTGAAACTTCCTTCCTTTATCGATGTTCTCTCCCTCTTTCCGAGGAACTCTCTAATGCTTTTCTTCTACATATTATTTCCATTCTTTAAAAATTTTTACAAATATCTAATGTCTCTTAACTTTTTATTTAACTCCACGTTCAACAATATGTTACTATCCAATGTTAATTAGAATATTATCCACAAAGTTTCTTCTAATTTTTATTTTTATTTTATTTCATTTCTCCGTTGATAAATTATTTAGTTTTCAATTTTATATTTTATTCGTAGTTCAAAAAATATCTACAAGAGATCCCTTTTCTTTTTGTTTATTTGATAATTAATTATTAAAAAATATAATAGTAGATAATTTATTTTATCGTCAATTCGTTAAACGAGTTTTGTAAATAAACGTGATTGAAATATAAGAAATATAAATTTCTATAAAATCATTAATAATAATCACACTTATCATTTTCACAGTATAATTATTCTAATTAACATATAGGTATATACATATAAATAGAAATAAAACAATTGAGATTATATCATTGAATAGAAAAAAAATATGATACTTTCGAATAAGCTTAATGGGACTGTTTAGTATCAAGGACGTATGTATCTTTAGTGCGATCATGGTGGTCGTCAAGGTTTTTGGTACGGAGATTATACCGAAGGCTGGTCATTTTTTGGTAGAGATAGCCTTGTAATCCCATCGTGATACACTCGGATGTAAGGGCTTTTTTCTTTCTCTCACTCTGTTTTTTTCTCTCTTTCTCACACACAAAAAAAAGAAAAAAAATCGTGAAAAACCCCGTAATCCGGGATGGACAGGAATAACGAGTGTTTGATGACGACGGCATTGCCGAGGCCATTGGTTGGGCCTCGTGAAACCACCCAGCGACTCGTAAATCCAGCAGGGTGAGGAGTACAGGAGGGGTAGGCTGCACAACGTGAGAATGAAAAAAAAGTGAGGGCACGCGTTCTTCCTACTACCGTTTTATACCCCCTCCTCCTCCCCCCTTACCCCCACACACTATTCTTACTGATGGATAGAAGGTTCTATCCTGTGTTGGATTTCTTAAATATCTTGCTAAACATTTGTCATATTTATCATGTTTTTGTGGGAACACAGTTATTTGAGAGAAAAAAATATTTTCAATATTTTTTATCTAATCATTATGTGACTATAAATATAGGAAATTATTTATAAGAGTTATCGGAATATCAATGTTTTGTTAATATTTTTATAAATATTTAATGTAATTATATATATATATATAATCAGGTTTTTATTGCAYAACTTACAAAGTTTTTTACAATGTCTTATCATTATTTCACTTATAATTATCTCACATTTTTTATTTAATGTAATTATTATATATGTAAAATATTAGATATATATATATATTTATATAAAAAAATTATATATAAAAATTCTATTATATTATATTCTATCAAATATTCTACGCGAAAGATAATATATTTTTGTAAATCTTTCCACTTAAATTACATGGAATTATTAATTGTAAAAAATATTGAATTTAATTTAAGTTATTATTTTTTTATTATAAAAACGTATAATAAAAAATAGTAAAAATAATTTAGGAGTATTAGAAATTAGTAAGGAAAGATCGAACATTTTCGATGAGCTCTGAATCGAGGTTCCCGACTACCGTTAGGTAGGTTAGTGACCCCCTTCGGTTTTTATACAAGGGTTTTCCTGTGGGGAGACGGTTTTTTTTAACATCGATGGGGTACCCCTTGGCCTGGGGTGGAGAGTTCTTTTTTTATAGACCAGCATCTGTACCCCCGTGGCTAGGAAAGCAAAATTTTTCAGTCAGCCAGTCACTCACCTGGTCTACTTCCAAGCGGTGAGACTTATTTGGAAAATTACATCTTTCATTTCTCTACGATCAATTCGAGTTTAATCCTATGGGAGAAAAATGAAGTTACTTCGAACTTTTATACGATTTGTGATTAAAGACAAGTGTGCGAGTATTAAATAGAAAATCGGTACGACATGAATGTGTAATTTAAATGTGCTTGCGTTCGAAGTGCAATGAGAGTGTTGATTTTTTATTTTTTTTTTGTACACAATTTACCAGGTAATTTATTTAATATTAATAATATAATTATTTTAAAATAAAATTTAATATGCGTTTGTAATTATGACAGTTGACTAAATAAGTACAAATATTTCAAAACTTTATCTTACGATTTATTTATAATATAAATAAATAATTATATAAAATAATATGATAAACACACAATATATATAAATCATTTTTATATAGCAAATAAATAATAAAACAAATCGTTTCAATGTTTCAACTAATAATCAATTGTCATAATTATCACAGCAAATATATATAAAAAGATTTGAAATTTCATTTACAAGTTAGACATTTTTTTTCTAATCAGTGAAAACGATTTTTCAAACGATCAAAAATAAAGAAAGGGTGGGGGAAAAACAAAAAAGAAAAAGGAATTTGGTAATAGCCGTTTGTCTGGTTGCAAAAAGAGCCACCTCCATTACGAGGGGGGACGCGAGATGAAAATTTGGTCAAATGAGAAAAAAAAGAGAGGGGAAAAAGTGAAAAAGAAATAAAAGAAGAAGATAGGAAAAGGAGTCGACCTCGTGCCTCTTTTTCACCCTCCGACTTTCTGGCTTTTCCTGGCGTTCCATTAAAAAGAAAACGTTTCTTCGTATTTTCTTTTTTCCTTTCTTTTTTTTTTCGACTTCCCCCACGATCCCCCGAGATTAAAACATTCGCGAACGAGTCGTGAACTCGTTTGTCCTTTCTATCTTCTCTCCTATCACTCTATTTCTCTCTCTCTCTTTCTTTCTTTTTCGTTTGATACCCCTCATCCACTTTCCATCCTTACAATCTATCTCTTTTCCACGAACAATTTCTTTCCAACCCCCATACCCTACTTAAGGTTGGTAAAGGGAATCTAAGGTGTAGTCTGATAACGAAGCGAGCACGTCCTACAGCTAATTTTCTGTAATTTCTCTTTTTCTCTTTCTCTTTCTCGAAAAAATAAAATAAAAAAAGGAAACGTAATTTCAACCTCCTTAAATGTAAAAGCGAAATTTTGGAGAAAAAATATACACGTATATATTGTATAATTAAAACTTTATTCATAGAGGAGATATATTATTTATATTAAATAGATTAGCCCGGTTACTTATGTATAATTTCATATTTTTCACATTAATTTATTTTTATTTTTATATACGATATATTATATTATATAAAATCTTTTCGATTCTAAAATTATATTTATTTAATATGTGAAAATAAAATATTGCGCTGTTAATAGTCATTAATATGATCAAATAATTTAGATTCACTCGCAGCTAAAAAAGTAGGATCGGTTCACAGTGATTTTTATTACTTTTTTCCTACTTTAATGATATAAAATGTTTTTTCTTTCTTTTCCTTTTTTATAACGAAAGTCATTAATAAAAGATATTCATTATATATAAAGAAAATATACACACGCACATGTGCAAACGCGTTGACGTATGTGAAAATAAAGGATACAAAGATAGAAATACTGTTTAAAAAGGGTAGCGTACATTCTTTTCTAGACTTGCTGGCTCCTTTTGAAGAAACAAAGATAGATAGAGGGAGGGAGAAAGAAAAGTGAAAGAAAAGGAAGTGAGAAGAAAAGAAAAATAATCTCTTATATACGACGCGCCCACGGTGTAATGGAGGATATTTCGCGCTGCAAAACACCCGAGCCGGTGCCACCACCAAACCCTCCTTCACCTCAGCTTTCCTTCTCCTTTTCATCCTCATCCTCCTCCTCCTCCTCATCCTCATCCTCATCCTCCTCAGTCCCTTCGCACGCCAGCCACGACTCATCCTTTCTCACGCCAGGCCGTTGAAAATAATATCTATCTTTCGCGAACTGTCTCTTTCTCTTTTGCAAAGGCTTTTCCCGTTGGAAAAGGGAAAGAGATGAACAGAGAATAAGAGAGAGAGAAAGAGAGAAAGATATTTGCTTGATGTATCCGTATTAAGTATACCGAACGAAAACACAATATCCTGTTTTCACGCTAACACGATAAATAGTTAGTAAGTAAGTATGTCGGTTGAGTAACTTTTATATTCTGATGGCGAAAGATTTGTTGTTGGAATTCGTATGAATTAGAATTTTATTTGTTAAGTGGACAAAAAACACAAAGAATGAAAATAGTGTGTAAGTTTGATATAGGGATGAAACAAGATTCTTATTTTTATTTTATACGGAGTTTTATTTTGTTCGTTATAAGATTAAAGTAACATACGCTGTTAAGTATAATATTTTAAGGTTCTGTATGTTTAGTTAATAATAGTATTTGTTAAAAGGTTACTTTGATATTTTGGACATAACCAAATTAGTATTTGACTAGATTAAAATGTTGATCTTTATCTAAAGTAAGAAATCAAGATAATCAAGTATGATATTTAAAGATATTCTATATTCGTTTAACAATAGTATAGATTTTATTTATAATAGATTATTCAGTGAAAAGTAATTTTAATATTGGGATAAGACAATATTAGTATTTTATAAAATATATTTTAATTCTCTCTAATATTATAATCTTGTTCATTATAAGAAAACAAAAAATTATATACATAATCGAGCGTAATATTCGAAAGTACTTTTATCTATTCAACAACAACACAAATTTGATTAATCTAATTTAAAATATTTAATACTAAATACGCTTTTCAAAAAAAAAAAAAAAGAAAAAAAAAGAAGAGGAAACTTTTGATTATTCCAAAAAAAAAAGTTACTTTCTTTTTAATAATAATTAAAAGTGACGTTTCGCGTTAAAAAGTTTATGATGAAGATTTCCATTTATCGTTCTCGATTAACTCTCCTCGTATAATAATAAATCATGCTTCCCTCCTCGCTCTTTCTCTTTCTCTCTTTTTGTTTTCTTTTTTTTTTTTTTTTTTAAATTTACGAAACGGGAATACTCGAGGTAAAACGAAAGTTTCTTTAAATTTTATACGAACGAGACAAGAGGAAAGAGTGCGAGGAGGAGTATGAGGAGGATGGAAAAAGGATGGGAAGGTGGTGGGGTGACGGTGGTGGAAAGAAAGAAAGAAGGATGGGCGGAGGAGAGGAGGGGAGGGATGGTTTGCGGAGTTTTCCTGGCAATAAATCAAATAGCACGGAGCGACGATAAATATGAGGGCAAATGACAGCGTTGATTCATAATTAAACGAGAACGGGACGAAATTCACGAGCATTGGTTTAAAAGAGGTAAAAGAGAAAAGAAAAAAGGAAAAAAAGAATAAAAATCCTTGGCGAACGAATTGAAATGAAGTTTTCGGATGAATTCGATGCTAACTTTTTCATTTTTCTTCTTCTCCGACTCCCTTCCCCCTCGTTCGCTCACTCCCCCGCTCCTCATCCCCCCACCCGTCTCCTCGAAATTAAAAAACTTGCTATAAAGTTCGATATTGAATTTTTTTTGTTTTTTTTATATTTTTTATTATCAACGTACCCCTACACACGCGAACGTGCCCCTAAGTTTCTTTTTTTTTCTTTTTTTTTTTAAATATTTGTTTATTTTAAATATTTATCGAGAAAAGAATTGCTTAAAAAGATATCGTTATTCGTTTCGATTTAAATATGAATGTGTGTGTGAGTAGGTTTATACGTGAATCGTATAAATAAAAAAAACTTGCGCGAGGGATTGCGCCGTTGACCGTGCGCAAAAACTCAATTACGCAAATTCAATGGAATGAGCATAGAGGAAAATCTTCTAGGATAAAAATAAGAAAAAACAAAAATAAAAAAAAATAAAAGAAAATAAAATAAAAAAAAAAAAGAAAAGTAAAAAAGGAGTGAGAGACGTCGTGCTCGTTTCCTCGAGCGAAAAGAAAAGGTTTCCATGGAATACTCGAGATATACTCGGCGTCTGGAACGGAGTCCCGGAGCAGCAATTATCCCAAGAAGCTCCGACGATTTTGAATCCGCATGAGGGAATAGCTGAACCACTCACCCACCGTACCTGCTGCTGCTGCTGCTGCCGCCTTCTTCCTCTTCTTCCTCTCCTTCTACTTCTTCTTCTTCTTCTTCTTCTATTTCTTATTTCTACTTCCTTCTTCCATCTTCCTTCTTACTCGAGTCCAGTAAGGAAAGAATAACACGATAAAGAGTAAGAAGAAAGAAAATCTAAGAGAAAAGTAGAGAAATCGTAAGATAAAGGAAGAAAGGAAGAAAGACCAAAAAAAAAAAAAAGACAAACCTAGAAAGAAAGGATAGAATCGTAGAAAAGGATGCAATTCTTAGTACGGTACCGGTGGTATAAGTATAAGCGGGCTCCATTTTGTCCCGAAGGGAGTGGAGGGTGTGTGTAGAAAGAGAGAGAGAGAGAGAGAGAGAGAGAGAGAGAGAGAGAGAGAGGGGTAGGGGTTGAGGGCAGAGGGGGTAGTCCTTAGCCGACCCTACGTTTCCACCCATACACGCGTTCACGATGCACACACTCATTAGAGTCAGCCCCGAGTGTACACGTGCGACTCTCCTTTCCATCTTCCTTTCCCTATTTTTCTATCTTTTTTCTCTTTTTCTCTATTTCTCTCTCTCTCTCTCTCTCTCTCTTTCACATATACATACATTCATCCCATCTTTGTCCCACCGTTAGTCATCCTTCTTTCTCTCACTTCGAAGTCGTTCGACAATCTCCTCGTGTGTCTGCGTATACGGACCTCCGAGGGTTCCTCGGAAGGGATGCTGGATGCGCTGCGCGTGCGCAGCTCGCGAGATATTGATAAAAATACGCGAAGGTCCACCCCCCGTCGACCCACACCACCAACGCCAAGTCAGCCCCCATCGGTAGGGAACTAAGGAGATATTCTTACGTGGAGGGCCACCCCTCCTCGCGAGGGGTCCCCCTCCCTCTCCTCCTCCTCCTCCTCCACCCTCTTTTCTTTCCCTTTCTTTCCTTTTATTTCCCTTTCTCTTGTCATCTCGTCGTTCCCTGTCTCGCTCCTTATGTCATGACATTAACATAATTATTAATATTTTCCCCTCTCCTTCTTCATCCCCCTTCCCGTAGTCTCTCTCCGTTCTCTCTCTTCCCTTCTCCCTTTATCTCTTTCTTTTTTTAGGGTGCCTAAACGAGCGAGGAATACGTCGTTCGACTTCTTCTTCTTATTCTTATTCTTATTCTTTTTTCTTTTTCATTTTTTTGTTGTATCTTCCTTTCTTTCTTTCTTTCTTTCTTAACTCTCACTCACCAAGCCCCAAAAAAGCTTAGCCAACAACGTCAATATCCATCTCCTTCTCCTTTTTCTCCTTCTGCCCGCTTCTATTCCTTATTCTCCTTTCATTTTTATTTGCTTTATTCTTTATTCCGTCATCCATAACAATGCTTAAACACTTTATTAATTTTAACGATCGATTTCATCACCATCGGCTTACCGAATTGAATTTTCTTTCGCGTAGTTGCAACGATCGTAGAATTCGCTAAGTGTAACCATGACTAGCTTTTCTCTGCGTTAAAGGATGCTGTATTATTAATATTATTATTGTTTAAATTATTATTGTTGTTCGAAGAATACGCGGTTGTTGGGAAAAAATTGATTAAATGTTTTTAGATGTTTTTGTATATATATTTTATTTCTTTTTATTGATCGTTTAACTCAAGAGTAGTTAAAGATGATTGAAATAGCGCATTATTATGCATTATTATTATTATTGTTTCGTATTCTTCGATGCATTCGAAGACAGAAAGAATTGACTTAAATATTGTTCGATATTGAACGTTATTTTTCTCTCTTTATATATTTTATTTTTGTATTTATTTATTGTTTAACTTGAGAAAAAATTAGGAAAAAAGAATATAATTGAAATATCTCCGTATTCTGTTTATTGTCATTATTTCTTAAAAGTGAAATAGTTACTTTGGGAAAAGAAGAGAAGTTCTCTTCCCTCTGGCAGAAAACGTCAAAGCACACGCATTAAATTTATCGATCATAATGAAGTCATGGAAGGTAAAAAGGAGGGTAAGAAAAGTAGGGTAGAAAGAGAGAGAAGCTTAGAAGAGAGGAAAGAGTAGGAGGAGGAGGAGGAGGAGGGGGAGGAAAGGAAAGGAGAGGACATGGAATACTGCCGTTCGAATTCTCCAATTTCTCTCGCGACGAAAGGGGCGTAGCCCTGGTACTTGAAAATTTTACTGCGAGTTTTATTTTATTTTATTTTATTTTTTTTTTCAAAAGGACTTATTTTCTTCATCCCTTTTCTTTACTTCCTTTCTTTTGTTTTTTTTTTGCTTTTCTTTTTTATCCTTTTATCATCCTTTATTTCCCAGCTTTTACTCGCGGTCACGGGGAGCACTGTTGTAGTCCGAGTGGAAACAATGAGATTGCTACAGGGCTCTCGCAATTAAAACGTTCTGGTTCAAGTGTTTCCCTTTGAGGATGCCGAAGAATCTCAACTGAGAGACTGAGAGTGAAAGAGTGAGAGAGAGAGAGAGAGAGAGAAAATAGAATGAGAAGAAGAAGAAGAGTAGATGATAGGAGTAGGAGGAGGAGGAGGAAGCAAAGGAGGAACAGGATGAGAGAGGGTGGTTTGGGGGTTGAGAAGTGGCCGATCAAAGGGAATTATTTCATTAAATCGACTAATCGTTCACACGATGTTGCTCGGTCAAGCGATTTCTAAAGGATAAATGCTAAATGCTTTAAATAAAAGGGATATATAAGATTAAAAATCCTACAATGAATATTCAAGCTTATAAATAATTAAATTAAAATAACAACAACGATAATAATAATAATAATAATAACAGTTGTTGTTTTAAATGTACAATCAATCATTCATAAAAAATACAAAGAACGTTATCGATCATTGATCAGAAGTTTCTATCTCTCAACTGGAGTGGTTTTTAGGTGGTCAGGAAAATTTAACGAAACGCTGAACACTCGAATTTTCAAGTGGACCAACGAGAACAAGGATATTCCCTTTTATTCCAGAATATTTTTTGTCCTTTCGATTCGTCGAGTATGAAATTTTTTGATTTGTCATACTTATGTACATACGTACGGCAAAAGAATGAATTATTCCACGATATTAGAATTTTCCTTGGACGGATTTGGCGTTTTGCCTAAACGCCTTGTCATATCGCATTGTTCTGATTATAATAATCATAATCATTTCGGAAATATATAAATCAAAATTCGTCGATGAATTCAGTATAAAGCGTATCGTATAATTTTGTTATTAACATACATTATTTAATACCAATCGTGAAACGTGGAAAGAACTATTCCACGAAATTAGAATTTTTTGATTTCTTTTTTTTTTTCTTCTTTCTAAACACGTACCCATTACTCTTGCAAAAATCCTATTAATTTATTACAAATAAATAAATACAAAATTTATTCCTTAATCACCATATATAAATCTATCAAACAATTTCCCTCAAACATTAACACATTCATCTAAACATCCGATGCAACAATTTTGGATGAATTTCATTAATCCTTGTGTAAGGAAAAAAGATAATAATAAAAAAAAAAAAGATGAAAAAAGAAGAAGAAGAAAGATGGATAATAAGAAAGAAAGATGGACGTCTTATTGTTAGAAGGATAGGGGTTAGATTGGCTGGCTCGCGAACGAAATTATATTTTTTGTCGTCAGAACACGTTCTCTGCGTCTGGGACACTCGCATCCCGAGGGTATTTAAAGACTCTTCGTCCTTCCTTCGCGACCCTCGCTCGCGGAAGGTGGATGGGATAGGATGGGGGGAGGGGTGTAGGTACCGAGAGCTGAGGGGGTTGAACGCTGAGGGATGAGAGATGGAGAAGAAGAAGAAGAAGAAGAAGGGAATGGTGAGGGGAGTGGTGGCTCCTGGGGCGGTAATCCTTCGAGCTCAAGCGCACGAGTATTAGTTCATCGTACGTAGGAAGACAGCAAGAACGCATAGACATCTCTTAGGTTTGCCCACGCGCGCGCGCTCACGTTACTCTCTTTCTTTCTTTCTTCCTTTCTTTCTCCTTGCTCTTTTTCTTTTTTTTTTCTTTTTTTCTTTTCTTTTAGGGATGAGAAAAGAGGACAGACGACGCACAAGACGTCGAGAAAACCGAAAACCGCGATCAAGTAGGATTACTTCGAAGCAATATGCTCTTTCTCTTTCTTTCTTCTTCGATTTCGAGTGTCTCTTTCCAACACTTTTGACCTCTTCGTTTATGCTCTTCTTCCTCTTCTCTTTCTCTTATTACTGATATACCTAGCCACCTTGCTTACTAGCTAGCTAGCTATGCTATCTACTTACACATTTCTACGATCATAGTTCAAGAACTAAGTGTGCGTAACTCGTACGCGCAAACGGCAATGGCCGTTATCTCGAAAAGCAGGCCAAAATGAGAATTTGTTCTAGGGTGGAAAGGGGTTGGGATTGCGGAAGTAAAGGGAAGGGAAGGAAGGAACTAGGGGGTGTATCGTGACCGTAGACACGCCACCTCTCCAAACTCTTACTTACTTACTTACCCCTCTTTTTACCAAACTCTTTTTTTCTTTTCTTTCCCCAAGTCAAACCACGTTACGCTATGCCACTAAATGCTGACCAAAGGCATTAGCTATCTCGCGAGAGAATCTCCGTTTCCTTCTTCTCCTCCTCCGCCTCCTACTCCTCCTCCTACTCCTTCTACTCCTACTCCTGCTCTTCCTCCTATTTTTGTTCTTTTTCTTTGCAATGGTCGATCTTTTGATGATCGTACACATCCCACGAGAACTCCTGCTTCTCGATTTCGTGCTCTGTTTCCGCTCATTCAACGAGGATTCCTGATAAACATTGATTTTTTGTTTTTTAGCCTCATATTAGAATACATTTGTTTTAATTTTAATTTATTTTTTGTTTTGTCGAATGATTTTATTTTACTAGTTTCATTGTTTACAAACAGCGTACATCTAGTTTAAGAAATGAATCCATGCATTTATTTAATTGAATGTATGTAATTATTAATAATTCGTTAAATATTATAAAACACGTGATTCGATGAGCTTCAAGTTAAACATTGACTCGGTTTTTAAGCTCCTATTATAGTAAATTTGTTTATCTTTTATTTTTAAATCGATTTCTTTCATTATTTTTATCTTCGTCGATTTGCTTAAACTTCTTTTACGAATAAACGTATATTTGAATATTATAAATCTTTCGTATTTAGATATTAAAATGATTAAAAATAAGATTCAGAGTTATATTTATAAAATCAGAAAGAATGCTCGTTATATAATAAATTAGAAAGAAATCTAAAAGACGTTTCGCGAGGCAAGTTGAGTTAAGGGTGGTCCACGTTAATAAGATGCGAGTATAATATTCTCAAGGTATGATGAGACACGACGATATGAAGTTGCTGTAAAGGGGTTAGAAGAAGAAGAAAAATAAAACGAGAAAAACAAAACGAAAAAAAAGATGAAAGAAGAAAGGAAGGAAGGCAGGAAGGAAGGAAAACGTAGGAAAACGAGATGGTATTGTTTGATGGAAAAGGAAAAACTATGTTAGAAAAAGGAAAAAAGAAAGAAAGAAAGAAAGAAAGAAAGATAGAGGAAAGGGATGGGTGGGTGGTAAGGGGGATGTAACGCAGGGGTAAAAGTCCGCGAGCCATTTTTCCCTATATAATTATAAGAGAGGGACTGGGCGTTTCCATGGTAACCACACACCACCCTCCCTCCTTTTTCCTCTTCTTTTTCTTCTTCTTCTTCTTCTCATACACTCTGCACACCGTTTACTTATATGCCAGGAGGACGCCCGTTGCCCTCGCACATGCTTTCCAACTATACAGATGTATACACACACATATATACACATATAGAATATATGTATGCGTGTGTGGAAGCGCTTGCGCGCACTTCGACACACGACACACGACGACACACACGACCAACTACTACGAGAACGAAGATGAAGGCGACGAAGAAGATGAAGAAAACGAAGACAGCATTCACTATGAACACGTATGCGTTTATATATACATGTGCGTATGTGTGTTGTGTGTGTTATATATATATATATATATGATCGTTCGTTCCCTCGCGAGAGAGGAAGAGTGGAAAAACGCTCTCGCGATCCCTGTGCCTGCGAGAGAACGCGTATAGATTGGTGAAGAGAGGTTCGGAGGGTTGGAAGGGATCCTTGAAATTAATGTATTTGTTCTGCGGCCACCCTCCTTCTCTCTCTCTCTCTCTCTCTCTTTTTCTTCGTACGCCCTCGCGAGATGTCTCGAGCTGTGCCGAGGCTGATGGCCGACGAGAGCTATGCGGTTGGCCAAACTTATATGTACGATATCAGCCTGGCGTTATTGCTTTTGCGTGTAAAAGACATTTCTTTGTCTTTCTTACTTACTTTCTTTCTTTCTTTCTTTCTTTCTTCCTTTATTTCTTTATTTCCTTCTTTCTCTTTTTTCTTTCCTATCTTCCTACCTTTTTTACTTTATCTTTTTTATTTTATCTCTTTACTCTTCTCACCATCCCCCCTTTGTTTCTTCCTATACATGCACACACACATTTATACGCGAACGCACGTCTCGTACTTTGTTTCAGGTGACGCGTAAAAATGTACGCGTCAGTATTTTTTCTTTCCCTCGTAAAACGAACTCACCACCCACCCTGTTGTGTGTTATATAGTTCATGTTTTTCTACGCTTACCGATACATACTTTTTTCTTATTTCCTTTTTTTTTTTCTTTCTTCTTTTTTCTTTTTTTTACTTATTTACGAAAAGTGCATTCACCCTATTGCTATAGCGTTGTTTACGCAACGTTAGAGTCCTCATTCAAAGCAACGTTGAAGTCTTGTTTTCTAAATCTAATAAATGCAACCCCTTTTTCTTTTATCGAAATTTAATAACTATAATTTCTTCATCATCGATTTCATAGAATGAATTGGAACAATTTTCTGAGTTACTTAAAAAGATTTCATTGACGAAGATATATATATATATATATATATATATATATATACTTTTACAGTGTCAAATAAAATGAATCATAAAAAACGGTATCTTCGTTACCAATGAAATTGAACGAATACGAAGCACGTCGGGTTCCTGCAATTGGAAAGAAAATGGCACCCCGAGTTTGGCGTCGTTTATATTCTTTTTCTTTCTAAAAGGGTCCTGGAATTCGATGTAACTAGTGCACCACGCTCGGTGTTTGAAAGAGGGTAGACAGGGGTGTTCCGGGGAAAGGGAATGAGGAGTTAGGGTGGGTTTTCGAGAGGGGTGGTCTTCGTTGGGTGCTCCCCCGTAGGAAAAAAAAGCTATTTAAATAGGCACGGTATTCGGGTGGGTGGGATCTGCTCGATAACGCACCGCATTTCTCCTCATGGCTTCATCCGCATCATTCACGTAGGCCGATCCATTGGCCATAGGAATACGTAATATGGCCGGCTACGTTTTCTATGAAAATTCAATAGCCTAATCTTGGTGGTAGTAAGCGCTCGTTGTTCATGGAAACGATCTCCTACGAAATCTCGTTAACGGTATCGATTTGTGCAAAGTATTAGGGCTACTGTTAGAGAAACGTACATTATTTAAGTATTGCCTATCTCTATTTTGGATAAATTCAACAAAGTCCCTTTTTCGTATATATATATATATATATAAAAGAAAAGTAAAGAGAAGGAAGGATGAAGGGGAGAGTGAAGAAAGCGAAAGAAAAAAAAGACAACATTCTTTTATCTGGAATGAGTCGAAAATCGGCGAACAATGACTCCGCGTTTTGTATGAAAAGAAATTATGCTCAGGGTCCTTGACTGGTACTTGCAATCAGTCGTGCTTTAACTAAAAGTGTTATCGAGAGTAGATATCGGAGTTTTCCATTATGTCTTTGGGATCGTGGTGAGAAGGAAGGAAGGAAGGAAGGAAGAAAAAAACGAAATAAGGTGGGAAAAAGGGCGGGGTTGGGTAGGCACGTTTAAACAGAAGATTCTTGTGAATAATTGAGCCGCGTAATTTATCGCGAGGAATGCAGCAGCGGGTCGTTTCCTCTTCCAAGTCCTGAGGGTTTTCTTCGTGGGTGGTATATAGTATAAGGACTAGAAAGAGGAGGAGGAGGAGGAGGAAGAGGAGGAGGAGATGGTGGTAAAGGCGTGGAGAGAAAGAGAGGGAGGACTGAGTCGGGGTGGTAGGTGAGACGGGGTGGCACGGTGGAAATTGAATTTCGATCGAACACCGCCGTGGCAAAAGAGAGGGGTGGCCGAGGGGTGGCCGAGCAACCGAGTGAGAAAGAGAAAGATAAAGAGAAAGGGAGACGGAAGAGATTGTTAGAAGGAGAGAGAGAGATAGAGGACAGCTAGGTAGAAGGAGGCTGTAGGACATTACAGGGCATCCTCCAACCCCGTCACTACGGCGAACAAATGAGCAATTCTCTCAACCCCCGTGTCCTATGATGTCCTGCACGTAGGACCAGGCGATGGGCGTCTTCTGGGTCGATCTCGACCCGTGTGCCCTCTTCTCCCTTCTCTCCTCCTTCTAGCTTCTACTACTACTCTCTTCTTCTTCCTCCTTCTTTTCCTCTTCTTCTAACGGCGAGACTACCCCGAGGTGATCGTAGTTTAAAATTTCTCACACGCCCGGAAACCACCCTCCACCGCTGCTGCTGCCTCCTTCTTCTTCATCTTCTTCCTTCTTCTCATTTTTTTTCTTTTTCTTCTTAGCACACTGACGTTCTCTCATATACCTGCACCTCCCCCCCAACCTCCCTTATCCATCCCCCTCCACCCCTCCCTTTCATCCTTCGTCTTCGTGGCACCGTGCTGACGAATTATTTTTTTCTCCTTCTACTACTTCTTCTTCTCCTCTTCCTCCTCTTCCTCTTCCTCTTCTTTTTTAACTACTACTTTCTAATATCTTGCGACCTTTGACTCGCTTAAATATACTTACACTTCCTGCTCTTATATATTCCCGCGAATAAGAAATAAGCTTATAAACGTAATTTCTTTCTCGACATCTAGCTTGATTCCCAATCCTCGTTAACGTTAACAAGAAATAAGGGTTGTCGAGTTTAACCGGTGACGAAATCTCGTCGAGTCTTTTTAGAGAATAAAAGAGAAAGAGAGAAAGAGAGGGAGAGAGAGAGAGAGAACAAACAAACGTAGTAGCCACTATTCTTAATTTTCTTTCTCTCCTCGTTGTACCCAACGGAATAGAAAGGCTGATTAAGGTTGGTAGGTAACGTTAGGACGAGTAGTAGCTAGCTAACCGGTGCGGTGGTTGGACTCGGTAGAGAGAGAGTAGAAAGAAAATGGCCGTCTCGCCATTAATTAATAATAGAATCGAGCCGGAGTCGCGAGAGAGTAAGTGAAAAAGGATAGAGAGTGTATAGGTATACGTAGAAGAAAGAGAGAGAGAGAAGAAAGGAGTGGAGAAAGGATCGGTGGAGGAGGAGGAGGAGGAGAGTCGTTCTCTCGAACGTTCCCTTTCTTTCATTCCTCCTTTATTTCTTTCTTTCTTTCCTATTTTCTTTCTTTCTTTCGTTCATTCTTTCTTTCTCGTTCTCTTTCTCTTTCTCTTTCTCTCTTTGAGAACGGGTGGAAGGGGCCGAAGTTAGTAAGAGAAGGAAGGAACGAACGCTGAGAGAAGAGGAGGATGAGGATGAGGGGAAGGAGGAGGAGGAGGAGGGTGGGGCTGGATCGGGGGTTGGAACGGGGAATGGATTTTATGCCCAGAGCGAGATATATGGCGGCCGCTACGCCCGGGCAAAAATAATATTAATATCGGAAAGGAAAGGAGGGAAAGTTTCGCAGGCTGCTGGACCTGCTTTGGGCAGGGAATATCAAGTATAATCATAATAATAAACGCCCGTACGGGGCGCCATTGCTCGATTCGCCACCCCCTACTTTCTTTCTTTCTTTCTTTCTTTCTTTCTTTCTTTCTCGCTCTTACATCGAATACGAGCGCGCGCGCGCGCTTACATCCTTTCGCGTGCATATACACGTATGCATATATATATATATATATATATATATGAATATGTGTAAGTAAGTGTTTTTCAGAGCATAGGTGTTCTCGCTAGCAAAAGCCTCAGTGTATGTCTATGTGTGTGTCTTCTACGTTGAGCCAGCTATACACTCGAGGATTAGATTAGCTTCCACTGGCTTCACCGCAAAGGCTTATATCCAGGAGGAATAAGTGGCAAACAAAAATGGCTCTTCCGCAGAGAACTGCGAAGAAAGAATCGCGAAGAATTTTTCGCGACCTCTGCAGATCCAACTTTTCTTTTCCCGTTTTCTTTTTCTTTTTCTTTTTATTCCTTTTCCATTTTCTTTCCTTTTCTTCCTCCTTTAGCTTCTCCATTTTCTTTTCTTATTTATCCTACGGGTTTGACGTTATTCTTTTTTTTTTTTTAGACAAAATCGTAAGCGATAGACCACGACATCACTTTTGACGAATTTTTGGCACGTTGCTCCAAACATTTAGATGACAAATTTGTCTCTCAGTTTTATATTTAATCCAAACAAGAAAATCTCTATCTCTTATCTCAAACGTCGAGATAAAAGCTTCCTTCTTCTTCTTCTTCTTTTTCTTCCATTCTTGCGGTCAGCTACTACCTACGTAATTAATCCACATGATGCTCCCTCTAGTCCCTTCCACCCTTCCACCCCTGGATAGGAGTGGATGCGATTTCTCCCGAAAGAAAACCGATACGGTCTTCGGCCATTCCTGTAATCCCTCTTCTTTCCAATCCAGAACCTCGTGTCTCCTTAATCTCGGATAGGGGTTACGACTAACGTGGATGCATTTATATCGAATTGCAGCTAGCTCGTATATTGCCTCTCCCGAAATGGAGGCTTTTGTCTTGGCGTGCCTCATAAGCGTGGATTTGCCCTTATCCTCGGTAACCCTCTTCCCCAACCCAACCCCCTTTATATCTTTCCTTCTCTTTCTCCAGTCATTCTCAGAGCCATGCTCGACCACCCCCAAAGTCATCCTCCCTTGGCACATCTAGTCTAGAAGGGAAGCTTTTTCCCTCTCTCTCTTTCTCTCGCTTTTATTCATCTATCCTTCCTTCCTTTCTTCCTTCCGTCTGTCCTACCTTCCTTCCTTCCTTCCTTCCTACCATTCCAAGCTTGTTTAGCCGAAAGGAAGTTAATGCGAATACAAACACATAGCCAATTTAATGTTCCTACGCGAAAAATCAAACGTTTTTATCTTCTCTCTTTCATTCTCACATATACCGGCCCGGCCGTTCGGTACGTTTCGTTTCATTATCATAGTATTATTTTTTTCTTTTTATTTTACTCTCTCTCTCTCTCTCTCTCGCTTTCTTTTTCTCTCTTTGTCTCGCATCATAAATTGCCTCCTTACGCGGATTTCCCGTGCTTTATGCGTCCCACTTCTGCCATTAATGTCAACCCAGGCTCCACCCCGCAATCCCCCCTTACTTTACCTCACCCCTTGTTTCTTTCTTTTTTTTATATATACGTTGCTCTGTTGGAACCACGCACACCCTACTTCCCTTCCCTCCCAACCMCCCCCCCCCCTCTTTATTTCCTCTGACCGAATGTTCTGCTTTGCACTGCTGTGCTGTGCTGTGCTGTACCGTGCTGTGCTGTGCTGTGCGGTACGGTATGGTATGGTGTGTCCATTTATTTGTGATACGTGACTTTTCTTGCCAAAAACACATTTTCTCTTGGCCAGTTATTAATGAAAGCGCCTAGCTAGCTCCAACTTCTCCCTCCTATTCGTTTGCCGTCGTTCTCTTCGATCTTCTTTATTCTCGCTTTTCTCCACTATGTAATACCTTCTTTTCTTGATTTTTTCTTGTTGTTATTTTTTGTTTTAGGGTAAAGAGTAAGAAAGAGGAGGGTCGGGGGTAAAGTGGAAAGAGGAAAGATCGAGGACAACATTTTCGACGTATTCAATGAGAACGTTCTACGTTTATTTTGGGGTCATCGAAATTTTCACTGAAGGAAAGTTGTGAACAAAAGATTTGATATTCTTGAAACGAGGAAGATGTTCTCCACGGTAGTGAATAAAACAACAATTCTTTTATTTTCCTATTTTTTTATTTTTTTTTTACTTTTTTATTTTTTCTCCAATACAACGATCCACGTAAGAATCGTTAGAGGAGAATTGCACTTTTTGTTCAGAAGAGAGAATACGGACAAACAATGGTAACGAATGTTTCAACTATTTTCCACATCTCAATGGTTTTTTATTCATCTGAAAGATGAAGATCGGTTGTTATTGGAGAGGTGAACGGAAAAGGAATTTTTTTTTTTTCTTCTTCTTCTTCTAAGAATAAGGGAAGCAAGTGATCGTGCGAGTGGATAGTTGGTAGGTGAGGGTTGATGAGAGGGACAACAGAGTACTCTCGGATGGGTTACTATCAAGTACTTGACCTGAAGAACCAAATGGGAGAGAGAAAGAGATCTGCACTTCTGGTGATTAAAGTAAAGCCAGGAATTAGAGTGAAGCGGACCCCAATGGAGACAGAGACAGTGTGTATTTCGAAGAAAGAGGATGATGTTAGGACGAACTAGTAGAGTAGGAGAATGAGTAGAAGAAAGAAGAAGGAGGAGGGAAGAGGAGGAGGAGGAGTAGGAGGAGGGGGAGGAGTTGGTGGAGAAAGGAGCGCCAGCAATCAGTGAAATGGCGGTGAAAATAAATGAATGGAAATTGAGTCTGTCCTGTTCTCGTTGCTGCTGGTGAAGACGAGCTGGCATTGGAGGACCAACTACATTGAGAATGTATGCGGGAGGAGGAGAAACAGAGACAGAGAGTGAGAGAGGAAGGAAGGAGGGTAGGAAGGGACGTAGGGACGAACGTTAGTTCTGCGAGAAATAGGGATTGATCGATAAATGAACCTATATATAGTTCATTTCGTTTAATGCACGAATACGTGAGTTTATGACAATTGATAAAATTGATATATATATATATGTATGTATACTATCTTGTTAAATTAGAATTTTTAGAATCTTCTTTAGGTACAATATCATACTAGACAATTGAGCTAAAAATAAAACCAGCATGAATAATACGTATATTCTTATTCGTTACGAACGGATTTATACATATGTATTTGTAGATTTTTATTGGATACGCGTGGAAATATAAAGAAGGATAAAACTAATCTGTTGTATCGGTATTATATTTAGAGAAAGTTCATCTTTCTCGGGTGATTGTATTCGCTAGGAAGGATTCGTGACGTCAACATTGGCGGCCATCGGTAAGGAAGATGAGGAAAAAGAAAAGGAATAAGAATAAGAAGAAATAGAAGAAGAAGAAGAAGTAGGGTGGTATTACCAGTGGCCAAGTCCTTGACTGTGCTTCGTGCGGAATCCCTAAACTAAACTATACCTCATCCCTATCGGAGAACAAGCATCCCTACCCTCAAGGAAAGCAAGCTTAATGCCTCGGAAAAAATAACACGCGCACGCACACATTGCCGTTCATCTTGTCCCCGTACACACATCTCGTGCGTGTCTTTTTTTCTCTCTCTCTCTCTTTTTCTCTGTCTTCCTTTTTTTTATCTTTTTTGTCGACGCGAAGGAGGGTGGACATTTAGGGCGACAAAAAAGGACACTGTCTCCCGCAGGAAGTTCCCAGAAACGCGTTGGAATTTTGTTCTCGGCAAACATCGATCGATCGAATCTGCATGTTTCTTCTTTGCAAGAGAAATAAATACCTTTTTTTTTGCTTTTTCATGACCCGTTTTTTCTTCTTCCACTTACATATAATTTTTTTCTTTTCTATATCTACCTCATAAGAAAAGGTTTTTCCTAATTAATCATTAAACGTTTATGCGATGATAACGTACGAGTCGTTAAAATTGTAACAATGCTATTAAAATAGTTTATCCAGGGAGTGACCTGGGGGTGGGTGGGTGTACTAATCAGAAATAATCACACCTACCTACTTAACATTTGATAAGGCCACATTAACCAGTCGACAAGAGGCGACATTTTCTTCTCGTCCAAACAGGAAAACTAACAGGATTCCTCTTTCTCTCTCTCTCTCTCTCTTACTCTTTACGAGGGAACATTATTCCTGCTTTTGACACGAAAGTGACATTTAATCTTCCAACGCCGACGTATAAATAAGTAAACAGCGACGTTTCTCCGGTACAAAACGCGTTCCTTTCACTCGGCTCTTTCTTAAATTATCAAAAACCCTACTACGTAAATGTGAATCC
Organism: Polistes canadensis; assembly: GCF_001313835.1. Taxonomy (NCBI): domain Eukaryota; kingdom Metazoa; phylum Arthropoda; class Insecta; order Hymenoptera; family Vespidae; genus Polistes; species Polistes canadensis. Next base: position 26,068 of record NW_014569601.1, read on the forward strand.
AAAATATAAATACACGAACAAAAATGAACATATTATACTACCTGTTAGAAATAATTTTGTCCCTAGAATATTTAAATTCCAATGAATGATGTCGTCAATGACCATCTAATAAACGAAAAAAAAAAAAAAATAAAAATAAATAATTAAAATCAGTATGATATTTAATAATTCGGCTATTTTGTAGAAATAGGATCGTTAATCGTTGTAAATAAGAGGAGCCACACCTTCGGACGTGGCGCATAGGTATGTCCAGGTCCACGTCCTCCCACTTCGTCGGCTGGGTTCTCGGAGGTTACATGGACTCCACCATGTGCATTTCCCTCTTTCTCTTCTGTTACTCTCTTACTCATTCTCTCTCTCTCTCTTTCTCTCTTTCCTTGGTGTCTATCTGTCTTCGTCTTGGCGCGCGCATACCTACGAGAGGATGAAACGGAGTATGAGGTAGGGGTAAAGAGGGGAAAAGGGAGGAAAGGGTAGGGAGGTCTCGCGCTGCACTTGCGCGCGCAGTTTACTCACACAAACGTGTATCTCTCCTCGCACGTGCACATTATCTATCCCTCTCTCTCTGATGTTTCTTTCTTTTTCTTGAATGCTCGTGTTCCTCCTTAACTGTGTGTGTGTCCAGAGCACCAGGCAGGGAACGTTGCTGCCGTTGTACTATAGGTAACATTTTCCCCCACCAAGTCCTACATATTCCCCTAGTTCGCCCCCACCACTTGTTCGGCGTGGGTGTGGCTTCGGCCATTTTGGTACCACCTACCCCTCGCACGCAGCTCCTCCAACCCCCTACTCCTTTCTCTACGATTCGACACACGCTTTCTCTTTCTATTTCTTTGACTCCTCTTTTCCTCTTTTACTATTTCTCTCTCGGGTGTCCTGCGTATTCTCGCCGTCAGGATAAAGAAAGAGAAAGACTGAGAGAATGAACGCGAGCTTGAGAGATGGAATGCTGCTGCCGCCACCGTTGCCGCTGCTGCTGCTGCTGTTAAGAAGAAGAGGAGGAGGAGGAGGAGGAGGAGGAGGAGGTGAACGAAGAGGAAGGAAGGGTGTTCGGTATTTGCGAAGTGGGGTTTGGGGAGGGTTGAGCTTATTTCAAAATCCAACGCACGGGAGAGGAGAAGAAGAAGAAGAAGAAGATGATGAGAAGGTGGAAGAAGAAGAAAAGAAATATGAGGAAGGGTGAGAAGGAGGAGGAGGAGGAGGAGGAAGAAGAGGTGTCGTTTCGCGGGATGCGGGGGTGAGAAACCGACTTAATTTCTATCCACCCCCCTGACCCCTTCATCTTCCTTCCAATCATCTTCTTTCTCTCTCTCTCTCTCTCTCTCTCTGTCACTCTCTTACTCTTTTTTCGGTTCTTTCATGGCATCCTCAACTTCGACTCCTAACGTTCTCTTCACGTAACTCTTCCTGGCTGACGATCTTTTTTCGCGATCACAACCAATGTGATCTTCTTCTTCTTCTTCTTCTTCTTCCTCTTCTTATTTTTTCTTTTTCTGATTCATCTCCCTGTAGGATTGCATACGATCAATGTGCGACGCTTCGAGAACTACCGAAGAAGAAATAATATGGAAATCTTGAAAATTTGATGTATATATATATATATATGTATTCCACTAGACTAGATATTTATTTACAATACGTCGTTGAATATTTCTCATTTTAAAATATATGTTATTTAAAAGAATCTTTTATTATATAATGCAAAAATATATTGGGGGGGGGGGKGGCAGTAGGGGGTTGTCGTTTTTCTAATCGATTCTAATTGTTTCGTTGCTCACATTCTTTTTACGTTTTTATTTCGTTTCTATCCTTTTCTTGAAGTAATTTACAAGTACATTAATTTATTGTTGAATTGTGTTCTCATAGAATCTTTTTTTTTTATATGGAAAAATGTGGAAATTGTTTTATCTAATCAATTCTAATTGTTTCACTTCATGCGTTTCTTTTTCTTTTTACTGTTTCTTTCTTTCTGTCTCGTTTCGTTTCGTTTCGTTTCATTTTCTTTTTCTGGAAGAATGACATTTTTCTCGATCGTTATATTTCTTCAACTCTCGCCGGCTATCTCCAATGCGGGAGATTAAGTTGATCGATTTCTTCGACAAAGAGCGATACGCGGACGATTTCTTGGTCGATCGAGCAAACCGAGCCGGAGGCGGGCATCTACACTTCGTTACGCGGATGAAATGAAGAGAAGAGAAGAGAAGAGAAAGAAAGAGAAAGAAAGAGAAAGAAAGAAAAACAGAGGGAGAGAGAGAGAGAGAGAGTATGAGAAGCGAAGGTTGTAGTAGTGATGTTGATAGTGGTGATGGTGGTGGTGATGGTGGTTGTGGAGGAGTCGAAAGAACATTCTTGCAGAGAGATGGCGACACTGGTACATATCCAATATTCCAAGACATTTAGTCACATCATTTCTCATCAATAATTAATAATTTATATATTTAATTAATCATTCGTTCTTTCGAATCCGCGTATTTCTAATTCAACGATCCTATTTAAAAACGTGAACGAATAAAAATAATTTCAATGCACCGTATTTGTGTATAACGTAAGGAAAATAAAATTATCTTTCCTACCTGTGAGAAATTTTTATCGAGTATTATTATTATTATTATTATTATTATTATTATTATTACGCGAATGAAATTTTTCAATGGAAAATTTTTCTTTCGGTTTTGTGCGTAGAGGATCTTACAAAATTTGTTTTATTTTTTTTTTTTCTCATTCTTTTTCTTTTTCTTTTTCTTTTTCTTTTCTACGAAAATGCTCTCGGTTCCATATAAATCCACATCTCGAGGTTTTCCGCCTTTCTCCTTTCTCCGAGCACGACGCGTAACGCGCTTCCAAGAGGGAGGGTGGATAGATTATGTGGCAGAAAGTTAGGGAGACAGAAAGAGAGAGAGAAAGAAAGAAAGAAAAAATAGGAAGAAGAGGAGGAACGAAGTAAAAGAAGAAGTAGAAGAAGTAGAAGAGGAAGAAAAAGAAGGGGTGCGAGGATGGGAAGGGGGTGACGAGAAAGCGTAAGTGCTTTTTGTCGGAAAAATTATATGATAGCTGGGAACGCGAGCTTTTTTCCCCGGGTCCAGCGCCATACCTACCCTCCATTTCCAGCGTCGGATTAGAAAATATGATTAGCTTCGTGCCAGGAGTTTATTCGGGGCTAGAACGGGGTTGCAGGGTGCGGAAAAGGGGTGGCTGTCGCTCGTACCCTTCGGATTTTATAGATGACCATAGTCCCCTACGTGCCGAGGCATGAGACGCTTTTCCAGAAAACGCTTTTCCATCCGAACCTCTCTTCTAATTCTTTTTTTTTTTCCTCCCTCCTTTCGTTTCTTCCTCATCTTGTGAAGCATTTCTTTCTTTATTTTTCAACTTCGAGAAAGTTTCTCTTCTTTTTTTTTTCTATTTCTAAATATCTGTAAATAATCGATTAATTATTTAAATATTGAATATAATTATTAACAGTTAACATTGGACTCATATATGCAACTCTATAGAATTCCATAAATTGATACAATTGTTGTTTTGTGTTCAATAATAAAAATATTATTTTATTTTTCGTGAAATCTTCGTCAGTTATCTTTGATTATATATTTTTTCTATTAAAAAAATAAAAATTGGAAATGTTTTAGGTGGAATACGTTCTTGCAATGTAACAATGAGGATATCCAAAGCAAATAGCTTAGAGTCGTCGAAGGATAACTCAATGTAAAATACGCCACGCACGTCTCCATCTCGTTTTCCTTTCATAAACTTTCTTCTCTCGCGTTGGCAAGCTATACTCGTGTGTCTCTCCGTTGAAAACCCCTTTTCTTAGCGTCCCTTCGTTTTATTTTCCCACATTCACGAAGACCTTTCTTCATTCCTTCCTTCCTTCCTTCCTTCCTTCCTTTCTTTCTTTCTTTCTTTCATCCACCATGTGACTGACTATTCTACGACGCGTAAGATCGTATACCAAAGAGAGAGAAAGAAAGAGAGAGAGAGAGGGGTAAGGGTAGGGGGGGGAATCAATTTTGCAAATAACTCTTATCGAACTCGTCTTATTTCGAGCGAAAAACATTTCGTTAGAAAAACAAATACCTATACTCCCGTTCATGACGATCATTCCTTTATTCGAATATTTCTCATTTCTTTTTTTTTGTTTTTTTTTCCAAAAGTTACATTCAATTTTCTGCATACGTCTCTCTGTGAATGTGTACGCTCGTGTGTACCTGTATGTTCGTGTGTGTTTCCAATGGTGCAGAGAAAAGAAATCGAAAGAAAAAAGGGAAAAAAGATAGGAAGAAAAAAAAAAAAGAAATGTTCATTGACACCAGAGAAATAGCATCTCACCCTAGAACGAGTATGCGAGTTTAGGGGTAGGTAGCTAGCACCGATGAGTATTTCCCAAAGGAGGAACTTTGAATCGACTCATCGGGACGACCCCTAGCCTTAACGTTCAGCTTGCATAATAAAGCCATGTCAATTTTTATCGAGACTCGAGCACCGATGTTTTGCTTTTCTAGCATTCCTATATCTAGCACGCCATCTTTTTTTTTTACATTTCTTCTTTTCTTTTTTTTTTCGATTTTCAAATAGGCCAGAGGAAATATTATAGTCGCGTTAATCGAATTTTACTTGAACGAAAAAAGAAACAATAAATTAATTGTTTAATCTATTATTTAGAGACGTATAAATATGAATAGTTCATTTGTTAAATTAATTTCACGAAATAAAAATCTAGGAAAGATTATATTTTGTTCAACTTATAAACAAATATGTTTGTCATTTAAGGATGTAATTTTTTCCGTCAATTATTTAAGGATTTTCAAATCAATCGTTAAACTTGTTAAATTAATTTTCGCGATCTAACAAATGGGAAATAAACATAAATTATATTTACTGTGTTCGATGGTTAAATAAATTTTAACCCTCCTCACACAGTGTTAATATTTAATTATTAAACAAATTTATATTAAATATATATTAAAAAGAAGTATCAATAAAAACATTTTGGTACGAAACTTGAAGAACGTTCCACAAGTATATAATAAATACTTTTGCCACTTAAATGATTCATATAAATACATATACAAATATATATGTAACATACAAATTTCTATATATACATATACGTCCTAAGTTACAGAAATAAAATAAGTTGATACTCTTATTAGTGAGCGTGTCTATGTCAATGATCAAAATCTTGAATACTTTGAGACACGAGCGTAGGTACCGCGTTCAAAACTAATTACGAAAGAAATTCATTTACCTCGAGTCGCGTCAGCACCTTGACGATGAAACTCGATCGAGTTCTCGTCCTCCTCCCCCCACCCCATCCCCCTGTCCCCTCTTCATCGTCCTCGTCCTCGTCCTCGTCCTTCTTCAATCTCTCTTTCTCTCACACTCTCTTTTTATTTCAAAGACAGTACGGAAAAAGGAAGATTAAAAGGACGGATATCGACGTTATGTCATATTTTCTCAATATAATACTTTCAACGTGCCTTCCCTGAAATTAGATTCCAGAGACGCGAGTGGCAAGCGATGCACCACTACCACCACCATCACCATCGCCATCACCATCACCATCACCATCACCATCACTACCATCACCATCAACGGTATCACCAACGGCACCGGTGGCGCGCGATGCTGGGAAGGGTGATCGATGAAAAAAAAAAGGGCGATCGGTTTCAACCCCATCCCTAAAGCGTGTTTGCGACCCCTGGATGAGAAACGACCCCCGTCGAATTTATATCGGGATCGAATTATTGATCTTTGCCGCTTGCTGCGACCGATCGCTTTCTCTCTTTTTCTTTCTCTCTCTCTCTCTCTCTCTCTCTCTCTGTATACTTTCTAGCCTTCCCCCGACACCCCCCTCAGATCAACCACCCCCTCTCGTTACCCCGTTTTTCTCCACCACACAACTACCATCACCTCCTTTCCCTCCTCCTCCTCTCGTGTGTCGATTTTACGGTTTTAACGAACTGCACCCTACCCCTCCCCAAACCCCCCTCACTCTCTCCCTCTCTTTCCTTTTTCTTTCTCCCTTCGCGGATAATCGTGTCCCCCTACTCTTTTTTTTACGTCTTTCCTTTTTCCATCCCTTTTTTTTTATTTTCCTTTTTTTGCTTTACCCCTCGTAACGATTCCGTCGCGTTGCTAGCTAGCTAGCCGGCTCGTAGTCGGTTAGCTCGATTTATCTCGTTTCCACGCAAGATACGACGGTCAACGAAATAATTAATCTGGATACTGAATTCACCATCTTTCTCTCTTGCTCTCTCTCTCTCCCTTTTTATTTATTTCTTTCTTTCTTTTTTTATCTTTCTTTCTCTTTTATATTGGGTCCAACTAACCAGCTGTCCAAGTAGCCGTCTAGGAACGATCGGTCAGTGTCCAGTTCTGTTTTAACTCCGGATTAAACCGGAACTGGACTAGCCGTCGGCAATGGTTAAGTTGACGCAAGGGATCAACGGACAACCGAGAGAAGAACGACGACAACCACGAGGATGACGACGTTACCAACTCAACAACATTCTAGCCAATGCGAATGTACCTCTAACTTAACCTACCTACATTACTATACTCGAGATCCACGTACGTTGATCATCGTATGTTTGTTGATCCTACCCAATAGATTAAAAGCTTCCTCGTGCTTAAGCATGACAGCTCTTTCGCGATACCACTACTACCATTACTACTACTACTACTACTATTATTATACTAAAAGGGAATCTCCGTTTTCGAGTACACGTCTAGACGATAGGTTAGAAATTCTAGAACTGTGGGATTTAAATTGGGCTTGCACGGCTTGTGAAACCACACACAGCAGAACGTAGGTAACGAGATAGTTTTCTTTTTACTTTGGGGTGGACTGTGCGAACCCAATGACATTCTCCGAATGTTGTGTGTGCGCGCGTTCACCTTTACCCACAATTCGATCAAAAAGTTTATCAAATACGAACCCTATATAAACGAATACTATTCATGTATAATATGTGTTATAATATTGATTGCGGATAATAAAACGGACAATTAGATAAAGGTCTCTCGTTGGAATAGAAATTATAGTAAAAAAAAAAATGTGACTTATATAAATTTAACATCCCTTAGTCTGTTATTAAATGAACGCACCACGTGTTATTGCTAAGATTATTTGTTTGAAATGAACGAAATTAATGTCTACCACATTTAAAGACAGATTCTATATTACTTTTAGCAATTCTATTTTCATACGCAGTTCTTCTAGAATTGCCTTTTACCCCCTTGGAATGAACTTTACGCGTGATTTTTAACGGGATGTGTATAGTTATAGCGGTGGTAGTGTTGGTGGTGGTGATGGTGGTGGTGGGTGATAGGGTGGAAAAAGAAAGAAGGAAGAGACAAGGGAAAGAAAACGTCTTTGAAGGAGGGGTGCTGTTGGACGAAGTAACCGGCGACGTTGCTGCTGATGGCAATGGTATCTTAGTAGTAGTGATGATGGTGGTGGTGGTGGTGATGGTGGTGGTGGTGGTGGTGTAAAATATGGATTTACTTCTCCTCCAGGGCCTCGGCCTTTCCTTCGGTCTCTATCTCTTCGCGAACGAACGCGCATGTGTGTACTCGTAGGTGTGCGTCTTGGACTCAGCTGACGTCATACATACTACCAACGCCCCTATTGTACGAGTGTGCCGTGTTTAGGAGGAATAGAAGAGGAATAGGAGACAAGGGGATGTTCTCGGTAGTTTGTTAAATCGGAGACTAAAAAATCCCATGGTTTTTGCTGTTGTTGGTGTTGCTTTTTTTTTTTTTTAACATACGAACTGTTTCCTTAACATTTTCTTGATTTCAATATGGCGCCATTGACATTTTATTTTCTCGTTAGTAAGATACAATTATACAAAAAATGTGGTTATTTCTTTTGTTTTCGTAAAGCACAGACGCATCTGTTAGAATATTTATAATTTTAATTATAAAAAATGATTCTACTTTTTTGGACATCCGAATATAATATCTATTGAAATTTATTTTCGTTTTGTATAAACGCGAGGGAAGGTATATTTCAATGATTTCAAAGAATTAGAAGATGAAGTAGAAGAAAGAAATATCTAATCTGTGTTTCTCAATGAGATGACTATTTACTAAAGCGTTTCAGTTTCTTTTTTCATTGGTATATCTTTTATCGGAATCTTCCGGACGATTAACAAAACGTTTCTTCGAAGCGTTCAAAGGAAGGTTCGTTGCTTACGTAAACGATTCGATTAGCATCGTTCAAAGGGCAAGGTTGGCCCGATAAGAATCCATATTTCTAATCCAGAAGAGAGAGGAAACGAAAAGGGAAAGAAAAGAAGAAAGAGAAAGAGAAAGAAAAAGAGAGAGAGAGAGACCGGTCTCTCTTTGTAATACATTTACTCTCGAGATGTTTATCGACCAGAGTGGAGACTGACGTTCGATTTTTCCTCGTCCATTTCCACCTACGTGTCCCTGACGTGTAAACTCGTATGGGTGTTCGCATTAGATATACACGTATCAATACACACGTATAGTTACGTACACATAGATAGGTATAAAACCAACATGGAGATGTCGTATAGATACAGTGAGGCGGGTAATTTAAAATGCGATTACTCGAGGGGTGTCCTTCGTAGGGGTAGCATTCGTCGGTGGACATAAGAATAGCTAATACAAGGTAGACGAGGGTGAGCGCGAGGGAAAGAGTGTAAGAAAAAGAAAGAGGAGAAAACGCAGAAGAAGAAGAGGAAGAAGAAGAGGAGGAAGAATAAGAGGAAGAGGAAGTGGAAAAAGAAGAAGAAAGTGGTGGAGGTGGTGAAGAAAGGTGGGAGCCGAGGGTGGCTTGGATGGCTGCCATTAAAAGATTTCATCCCTTCCCGTTCCATGCACCCACCCTCTCAGCCTCCCTCCTACTCTCGCCCGCGGCACCCATATAAAAGGGTGAGTAATCTGAGAGACCACCCCTCCTTTCTTATTTCCCTTTCCTTCTTTTTCTCGCGCTAACTCACACACATGTATATTTTCCTACTTCGCGAAGGTCGTCTCGAGCACTCGCAGAAAAGCGACTACGAGTGTGTGTAACACCACCTCCCGTAGGAACACCTATAACTATATGTTATGTATGTAAGTCTTCTGTACGTTCCTCTCTCTCTCTCTATCTCTCTCTTTCTCTTTTTCTTTGTACGTATGTGTGTAGATGTCTGTGTAGATGTCGGAAAAGGAGCGAGGAAAAGAAAAATAGGAAAGGGGAATGCACAAACACCCAGAACTCTTTCCTGTTATCACACACGTACGCGTTACGTATACGTTATTACATATGCAGAGAAGAGAGGTGGGAAAAAAGAGAGGGGGAGTTAGGTAGAAGAGAAAAGTAATGCGAGAGAGAGAACGTTTACACGTTCGTATGACCGAGTCTGAAGGATCGTTAACCCCTCGCGAATTTTTCTTTCTCTCTCTCTCGAAAGAAAAAAAGTAAAGAATATAACAACAAAAAGAAATTTGAATTGATAACATCAAAATTAGTATGATAATAATATATACTAACGAGAATGATTCCAAAAAAAAAAGAAAAAAAAAGGTGATAAGAATCTTTTGGTTTAAAAATGAGATAATAAAAATTCAGCTACGAATAAAATAAACGAAATGGAATGAAACGAGATAGCCATTATATATATATATATATGTGTATAGGTATCTATAGAAAAAGAAAAGAAAGTAAGAAAGAATAGATAAAATAAAAGGAAAGGGGTGTGTGGAAGAGACGGGCGGGGGGTGGGGTTGATAGAAGGCGAAGAAGTAGAAGAAAAATAAGTGTCGTTCACCTAGCAACACAACAAGGGAGTCCTCCGCGTATCTCGGCGCGAATCTCGCGCGCGAGTAAATACGCACGCATGCTTCGAAAAGACGAAGAAGAGGGTGCAAGAGAGAGCGAGTGAGAGAGAGAGAGAGAGAGAGAATGAGAGAAAGAGAGAAAGAGAGAAAGAGAGGGAGAGAGGAGGATGAAAAGACGCAGACACCGGAGTCGCACCTAAGGGATATACATAAGGGGACGACGATGTGTACTACTCGTAAGTATGCGCGGACGAACTTAAACTCACACACAGATAAAACATGCACACATATACCTAAAGATATACATGTATGAGGTAGGTACACTCTGTGTACGGATTATAGAGGGTAGGATTGGCAGGTCTGATCAATATTCGATTTTTGAAATATCTTCCCCTCCGGTGACGGAAAAGAGAGAACGAAAGAGAGAGAAGGATAGTAAAACGAGGAGAGAGAGAGAGAGAGAGTGAGAGAGAGTGGTGGTGCCGCCACCGCGGCAGATCCACCCCTCCACGCGAATCCACTCGATGAGAGAGAGCGAGAGAGAGAGTGAGGAAGGTTGGGAGGGAGTTAGGGGGGTTAGGGAGAGACTCCCTCGTTCGTTCGTTCGTTCGTTCGTTCGTTCGCTCGCCATAACCCCTCACCCCGCTGCGACGAACGTTCCACGAAAGCTCGATACTCCATTTGTATTTTTAAACTGGAATCCCTGTGCTCGGTCCGCGAGACTGTGTACGTACGTGGAAGAGTAGAGGGGGTGGGTGGGTGATGAGGGAGAAGGAGGAAGAAGAGGAGATGAGGGAAATGGCGTAGTGGGAGGTAGGGAGGGAGGAAAAGGGAGGCAAAGCGTCCTGCCACCACCATCGCCATACGCCATCACCATTACCACCGCCGCCGGCACCGTTCCCCCTCCCTCCCTTCCTCCCTCCACCCACCTTACTCACCCTCAGCCGTCTCTTCCTCCTCCACCTTCTTCATTTTCTTTCTCACTCTGTCTTCCTTTCTTTCTTTCTTTCTTTTTTTTTCTCCCTCCACACTTCTTCTACTTTCGTCTTTTTCTTTCTTCGAGGTTGTTGCTTCTTCCTCCTCCTCCTCCTCCTCCTCCTCCTCCTCCTCCTCCTCCTCTTCATTTTCTTTCTCACTCTGTCTTCCTTTCTTTCTTTCTTTCTTTTTTTTTCTCCCTCCACACTTCTTCTACTTTCGTCTTTTTCTTTCTTCGAGGTTGTTGCTTCTTCCTCCTCCTCCTCCTCTTCTTCCTCTTCCTCCTCCACCTCCCCGTCGTCTTCTTCTCACCAGTCTCTCTTTCTCTCTTTTCTCAATGTTACGTGTGTTACCGACTCCTATATATTCATGTATTTGTCTATGTAGGTTTATGTGTATGTATCATGTGTGTGTGTGGCTGCTTCAGGGCAGAAGAGTACACGATCCATCGGAATTTTAAGGAAATAGAAGGACACTCGATGCATACCATTGGTATGTAGTAATGCGACTACACACGTGTATGTGTACCTCTGATACGTAGACATTAGGTATATCTACTTATTTTTATATATATGTATGTATATGTACGCGCGCGCACACGCGCGCTTATATGTGTTTATACATGGAACAAAGTCTTAGGGTTGGCTGCAAACTCCTGCGCGTTTTCTTCTTTCACCGAAGAGAAATGTTTCGAGGTGACAGAATTCTCTCTTTTTGGTTATATATATATATATATATATAAAAGTGTGTGTGTATGTGTGTATATATTGGAGTATAGCGTGTATGCTTTTTTCGACGCTAGGGAGTGCCTCCTACGCGTAGGTACTTGTACTTTGAGAGCGAAAACAATAGTCGACGTTTCTCATTCTTCCTTCAACAATCTTCTGTGTGTATTCCTTTTTCTATTAGACATTAAATATAATCTAGATAAATAATTAATACTTTTTCATTAATTTTCTCTGGTTCTCTCCTAATCTTCTCATTTTAATTATATTCAAACGTTTCCTCTATACTACAAATATCAAACGGAAAGAGTTGATTGTACGATATTTTCGCGTTCAACAAATTTGTATAAATTCGATGTACCATTTGAAATAATAAACAAAAGAATTAATATGTTATTTATATATATGTATGTATATAGATAGTACTAAAAATAAATGAAAAATATGAAAGAAACTAAGTCGATCGCATCTTCGAGGTATCAGAGACGTTTGGATAGTGCAGGATCAATTTTCAGTTTGGCTGGGACAGGAAAGTAGCTTTTACCGGTCCCGCACGTATATAGGACGATCTGAGTTTCAACGCACAGTTGTAGTTACGTACCTTAGTTCAGTTAGGTGTATAAGTATATGTGCGTTAGCTTTTATCGCGTTTGCGTGTTCGAAAAGGGGTGGGTGGTAGAGTGAAAGGAAAGGAAAAGAGTAAACGAGATAGAGATAGATAGGAAAGATAAAGATGGAGAGAGAGAGAGAGAGAGAGAGAGAGAGAGAGAGAGAGAGAGAGATAAAGTATGTGTTGGTACCAATACAACCCCCGTTCACTATTCTCAACCTCTTCTCACCATCCTCCTTTCCTCGAACGAATTGGAATTTCTCGCCGCGGATAGAATTCCGCTGTGAGAATCACGCGTATCTCGCGATATACAAGACGAGTTCTTGGTATTACCTTGCAAATAGTATTTCTATGAGATATCTATGATATTTCTAATTGTTCTTTGTTATTAATCCATTTAAATTTGAACTATCATGTGTGGTATATGATTTATTGTATGTTGTACAGATATTATTAATAAGAAATATATTTACTGAGGTTATATACTTGTTTAGCTTTTGAATATGAGTTTGGTGGTTCCTTACAATTATTACACCATTTTATTTATTTTTTAGAAACTATGAAAATCTGAATGAATTTGTTTTAGGTATAAATGAGTTAATATGGCTTATAGTATATGTTATATTTTACCATGTATAGTTTTTAATATTAAAAACACACATTATATCATCTTGGGGACGATTAAAATTTTTGATTATGCTTTATCCGAAGTTTTATTCAAAGAAATAAACTAACGATGGTATCCTAGTACTATTTCGAGTTCGACGAACTGTGTGTCGCACGAATCGATGCCATTTTACTAGGATATAACAAATTTATTCTCATCGGATGAACTTTCAATTTAAAAATTGTGATAAGCTAGAGATATTTAGTTTAGGCAGCTATCAACGATTAGAATATTCAACGTGATGGTTGAAAGAAAAAAGAAGAGTAAACCTTTTTATTCCGATGAAAGAAACTAAAAAAATTAGTGTCCCTTTCTCTAAAAAATACTACGATATATCTCAAATAGATATTCATCTATTTTATTAGTGAAATAAATTATCTGGATCTTTAAAAATCAAATGAAAAAATTTTAACACGTGAACTGAACAAATTGCGACAAGGAAAATGATTTTCTGTTCGAAAAAATAATGAATTTCGTATTCCAAATAAATTTTTGATTAATATTCTATAACTAGATTGTCACAAAAATCATATAAAGTAAATTTCAATAAAACCAAGCAAAAAAATATTGCATAAAGTAAAGAAAAATCATTTGATACTTTTCGCAATCCGATGATCAAAAAAAAAAGCACACATAAAAGAGAAATAAAAACGATAATACAAAATAGAGAGGAATGATTAGAAACAAATAAAGATAAACTAAAGAAGAAAGATGATTGGTCGAAAGGTGAGGTCAATGAAGTATAGAGAGAGGAGAGTGTGTGCGCAGGTGCAGTTCCTCAGCAATGTCGATGCAGCGGCCGTCGCGCTATTAATTAGAGAGGGCGACTCAGCGTGCCGAGTCGCTCATTAGCGAGGCGTCGATTGGCTGGGAGCCGGTCACGTGGTAACTCAGGGCCGCCGCACGAAATCGTCCGCTCGGGTACCGCACCTACCAGAGAGACAGGGATAGAGAACGAGGGTTGAAAAGGGAGAGGGGAGAATGGAGCACCGCATAGCACGTTTGCCTTTCTCGCTTCCTATTCTCTTTCTCTCATTCTCTCTCTCTCTCTCTCTCTCTTTTTTGCACTAAGCTTTGCACTATTGTTATTTCATTCCATTCTATTCTCTTCTCTTCTCTTTCTGCTCTTCTGTTCTCTTCTAATCTTTTCTGTTCTCTTCTGTTCTCTTCTCTTCTCTTCTCTTCTGTTTTCCGGTCTGTTCTGTTCTGTTTCCCGGTCTGTTCTCCTTAAAGAGAGAAAGAGATAGAACGAGCCACGCCCTGCCCCTTTCGCACGGACCCACCAAAGGCGGATACTCGGGGATTAATTAAGACGCCCACCAACAAATGATATCGCGCCGGCGCTTTCCCGGAAGTTATCCCCACTTCTTCCTTCCTTCTTTCCTTCTTTATTTCTTTCATTCTTTTAGAGAAAGAAAAAGAAAAAGGAAAGGAAAAAGATAGAAATGTTAATTAGAGACTTCCTTTACTCTGATTGGATGAGAATCTTACTCTTAGGGAAAAGGGGTTGAAAATTTTTCAACGAATAAACGCACACCCAACGTTTTTTTCTTAATTAATTAGATCGTCTGAAAAAGAGAGAGCGCGAGAGTGAGAGAGAGTGGTGGGGGGTGGGGTGAGAGGGAGGGAGTTGAATGAGAAAATTCTTTTTCACGAGAAAACTATAGAAAGAACGAATGAACGAACGGGAGAAAATGTATTAGGGAAAATTGCGAGAGCCAATCGGACGTTCCGTAATTTCTCCACGTTGGAGATTTTAATGGATTTAAGTGGACGAGGAAGAAAATTTGTTTGAAATTATTTTTAGAGAATTATTTATACGAGGATTTTAAATTCGCAGTGATATATTTTTATTTTTTTTTTTTACTCTCGATTCACAAATTTAAATATAAATTTATGTTCGTCTAAAAATAATTATGCGATAAATTTTGAATTAATTGTATATAAATTTTTTGTTGACAATCCAATTGCAATTTGGTTTAACCCTATAAATACAATTTCAATAGCGTTCACATTTATTTATTTATTTAACGCATTAGTATATTTGAAATTTTTATTCTTTTTTAGATATTTTTCGATAGAGAAAGAGGAAGACAGTTGTGAGAGAAAGAGAGGTCTTTTGTCGTCGCTCAAATCCGGCATGTAGATTCGATGCAAATTGGCCGAATACGTTTCTCGAGAGGGCTCGTTCGAGAACTCGCTGAGTATCCGTAGATTGGATTGCCACTCGGTTCGGCTAATCACGCAATTACTTGGCCCGACTTTAATTTTATCCTTAATTAAATCCAATCCCAGCCAACAAACGCGTTGCACGTAGATATATATACATATATATAGTCCGTATAAATTTTCAGTAGGAAACGTTTCTGCTGAAGAAAAGTTACCCAATCTCTAAAGATATGATTTGCTTAATCGAGCAATAAAATAACACGGAATTAAATTAATATTATCGAATTAAGATTCTTATCCGTGAAAATGTAATTATACAAATTTTTAATACCCATATTTATATACCTGCAAATAATTTTTATCACAAATATCTAAAATTAAAAGTTAAATTTAACAATTATAAATAAATATAAAAAGGAATAAAAGAATTTTTCTTGTATTCGCGACAAAGTTTTATTATCATTCATGCAATTGTTTTGACTTTATTTGTTTTTTTTAATAACAGATGTAATTCAAATAAAATAATAACTTTTTTTTTCGCAGATCTTTGAATAACACAGATTCCTAAAATTTATAGTGAAGTATCAAGCTTAAACAAAAACAAGAAATAAATTAATAAAAAAACATGGCCATATTTTTCAATAAGAACTTACGGAGCCATTTGACAAAATGTCAAATCGTGTCCGCAATCGTCCGGCGTGTGTGTGTTTTTTTTTTAAACTTTTTTATTTTATTTGCCCTGTTTTTATTTATATATATACACATATATATTTTTTTTTTTTTCTAATAACCGAGAGTAATCCGTTTCCTCTTGTCAGAACGCCAGAGTTTCTCTTCTTCTTCGGGGAAAAAAAGAGATGGAAAAAGAGAAGTAGAGAGAGAAAGAGAGAGAGAAAGTTGACGAACGACCCTGTTGACGTTCGCCCTTTTCGGTGTCGAAACAAAACGAAAGGAACCGACTCGAACTCACCCCATGTCGCCGTTGCCTTCATATTTCACATTTCGAACACCCTCGACCTCCTAGCTCCCATTTCAGTTTTTCTCTCTTTTCGGACAGCTATACGTGTTCTACGACACGCCAACTTAGATTAATCTTTAATCCATCGTCCGAACTTTACGATAGATCGGTATAGTTCGATTATCAATAATCTTGCTTCGTTTCAAATCAAAATTGACCTTACTTGACCGGAACAAAACAAAACAAAAAGTAAATTTAAAATTAATTTTTATCAATTCCCTTCGAGACGAGAAAAAACAAAATTTTCCATTCCGAATAATTAGGTCAAACTGTGCAGAAAGTTAGCCTCGAATGATTTCACGCATCGATGGTTTTAAATCGAGGCAATTTAATTTGAAGATATTAATTAAAAAAAAAAACAAAAAAAAAAGTAGCTTCGTTTTACATTGAATTATCGTAAACAAGATATACTTTGTATTAAAAAAAAATCGAAAATTAAAATTTAATATTAATAATATCATAAATGTGTGTGTGTTACACGAATTATTCTACACTTAAAATGTAATTTCTTGTCGGTATAACAAAAGAGATCTATCTATTTTAATTAATTTATCAAACAAATATATTCCGAGAGAAATTTGACCAGAACAGATGCTAACGAAAAACATGTTTTTTTCTTTTCCTAGAGAATCTCAAGACTTACGTTAGTGGACAACAATAAAAAAAAAAAATAAAAAAAATAGAAAAAAAACCAAGCAAGCAAGTAAAGAAAGAAAAAAAAAAATGAAAAAAGATAATGTGACCTCGACGTGGCTCGGAGGTAATTCATGACTTTTTCCTAAGTAGTGGTAGTGGTAGTGGTAGGAGAGAGCCTCGTATTTTTACGAGCCAAAGTAGGTGGAAAAAAGGAAAAGCCGGTCCGTTTCTTCCCGGCTTAATTTATCCGAGCATTGCTCGCGTGAGCAAGAGAGACAGAAAGAGAGACAGGAAAAGAGAGAGAGTGAGAGAGTGAGAAAGAGAGTGCGGCGTCTACGCGCGCGGGAAGGTAATTTTGTTTAATTTATTAAAACCCCGTGGGACGCTCGATGGTAGGTAGAGTCCGCCGCTGGCTACACAAAATCCTCTCCTCTCCTCTCCTCTCCTCTTCTCTTCTTTCCTCTCTACGGTGCTGTAGGTACGCTCAGCTAATGACGTAATCCTCTAAAAAGTTATAAAGTTAGAGAGTTCATTTTTAAAAGCGAGAGACGCCTTCCAACTCGCACTTTTGCCACCCAACCCCCCACCCCCCTGCCCCCATCCATGTCTCTTTCTCTCTCTCTCTCTCTTTTTCTCCATTACATCCCCTATCTCTACTTACACCACTAAGCACCCCCTCCTCCTCCTCCTCCTCTTCCTCCTCCTCCACCTCCACCTTCTTCTCTTCTGCTTCACCCTCAAAGTTGTCGGAGCCCACGGCGACGCCCCAGCTAGAAATACTTACGTTACTTTTTATTACGTCGTATTTTATGTCGCGCACGAGCTATTTCTGCATATTTATAACGACGAATAACTACGACGTGTATCTTCGTCTCTCTTGCAAGTAACAACTAAGGTTGCTTGCTTATTACATAGGTGGTGTATAATATGTATGTATGCAGGTACGTGTTTGTGTGTATGTGCATTTAGATAGGTAGATATCTCTCTTGGTGTTATTTCTATCTAACGTAGATGGAAACCGTGAGACGAGCCGATGTAATTTTTAAAAACGGATCACTGTCATACTATCCCAACCAACGAAAATGAGAAACGGTCAGTGAACTCGTTTTTCCGCTTCCATCTTGTTCTTTCCTATATATATGTACGCGTACACGCGTAGGTACACGTACAAATACTCGTATGTATTTACGCGTGTGAGAGATATGCGTTGATATTCCGATATTAGAATGTTCAATTTTTGCTAGAAAAATCACGTTTTTTTTTGTGATATATGGGGATCTGTCTTTTTTTTTTTTTTTT
>NW_014569601.1:44104-99076 GCF_001313835.1 Polistes canadensis
TTTTTTTTTTTCCCCCAAACGCTCTCGTTCGAGTTTCGGCTTTATCTCATGGAACGTATAAAACAAAGTAAAAATAAAATAAAATAAAAGTGAGTAGCTTTGTGTTAGTCTCGCGGGGATGAAAAAATTGTTATGTATCGGATCAAACGGCATTTTGAATTTCGACGCCGGCGCCAATTTCAAATTTAAATTTTCCACCGAGCAATCGAATTAGTTGAACAAAAGAATCGTTTGATCTATTCCATTGCAACATTCGCTCTCGTGGTTCACCACAAAGCTCGACCGTACCCCTAATTATGAATAATCTACAATACAAATTTTGAGCCTAATTCCTCTCACCAAATCGTGTATATAGAAAAACGGGTGAGTCGTTACTTCTGATGTTGAATAAAACGTGAATTATTATCTATATATCTCTATCTCTTTCCTATCGAAACGTGATACATGAATCGTTTTCTGTGAAAGTGTGGTGTTGATTCATTTTAGAAATATAAGTTGAAAAAAGAAAAACATAATTTTTATATTTTATCTATTTTTAATAAAAAATTACGTTTTTTTTCAATCTTTATATTTTAAATAGACTTAAACCACTTTTATGATAAGCAGCTGTTCATATAGAACCAATCCTTGTTAGATATTACATATTTTTGTTAAAGAAGTATTTTGTAATATTGATTTAAAATATTTGTTCGGATTATTTTAATTTATTAGATCCATAATTTTATAATCATATTTTAATATTTATTTATTATATTAATACAATTTCAGATAGTATAAGAAAATATTCAAATATTTTTACTGATCATTCATTTATATTTTCAATAAAAATACTGATCTCAAATAAATAGAAGAATCATTGAAATATCGTCACGAATATAAATATATATATGTATATATATATATGTATATATATATATCCAAGAGAAAAAATAAAATATAAAATTTAATAAACAAACACGTAACACAAATTCGACGATTTATATTCCTTCATAGATCGATTACAAATAAATATTTATATCCAAATAATAAACACAATTCTTCCATAATTTCTAAATAAAATAAATATACGCGTTCTGATCGAATTCCAGTAAAATTATATATCTTCTTTATTATAAGCATGAAAATAAAAATCAAATCAAACCAAACCAAACCAAACCAAACCAAATCAAAACAAAATTCACGCGAATGACAATGCATAGTAAAAATGTTTCCAACAAAAATTTAAGAACGCAAATACAAGTGAGTATTATTCGATAGTAGTAAGTATAGTTAGTTGAGCTATAACATGAATGTTCACGATGCCGCTCGATACGGACGTAGTCTCATTTACTTCTAATTAACCCGACCGCGTAGGTCCGCAACAGATGCGCGCACGCTAATTTAAATTTATTCCGAGGCTTGCCGATCGAATGAGTAAGCGGGATAGAGAAAGAGAGATAAAGAAAGAAAGAAGGAAGAGAATGAGATGAAAGAGAGAAAGAGAGAGAGAGAGAGAGAAAAGGGAAAGGGAAGAACGTGCAGACAGCGTCACCTGCTACCCGTGCTACTAGTAGCATCTCTACCAACAAGATTCTCTTACTCTCTCTCACTCTCCATCTCATTTTGTTTTTTTATCTCCTTTTTCCCCTCTTTTCCACTTCTCTTTTTCCTGTACCATTACTCCATTATTTCAGGGTGCAACATCGGCATAAAGTCCAAAAAACGTCCGACGAAAGCGATCAAACTAATTCAATTAGGAGGGTCCGAGTAACTCCGTCACTTCCTCCCCATCCCCCTATTTATTTTCTTTTTTTTTTTCCAACAATCATGATCTCTCTCTCTCTCTCTCTCTCTCTCGTTCTATTTGTGTGTGTATGTGTGTGCGTTTTTATTTCGTCGAAAGGTAAATAGGTAAACGATATCGTTTAAAAATTGGCCGGACGAGTCTCGTCTACGCCCTTTCCTTCCTCCTCCCGTTGATCCCCCCCCCACACCCCCTTCACAAGCTAACCCTAAGGTTGATTCTTTTTCGTGTTCCATTCGGGATTCCAAGAAGTATGGAAGACGATATTCGTGCGAGAGAGGAAACGAACTTTCGTCATAGGTTGGCAGTTCATTTTCATATCTCTTTTAAAGGAATCCTCTCCTGATTTGTGGAATGATGGTAGTCGTGTTGACGGTTAGCTAGCAACAGTAGCCAAAGTATTTGTAGTAGTACACAGTTGTAATAGTAGTAGTAGTAGTAAAGTATCGATCCTAGAATGTAGATCCCTAGGAAGAAAAGGAAGGAAAGAAGGAACAAGAATAAAAAGAATAAAAATAAAAATAAGAATAAGAAAAGGGGCTCGTATTCGAATTTATACGTAAGGCCTTCCGTTCCTGTTCAACCTGGAGGAGGATGATTTTTTTGTCGAACAAAAGTCATTAAGAATTCAGTCGGTGGTTCGGCCAAGAAAGTATTTATGGCGGCTGGGTACGAAGTGCATCGATGCTCCCCATATCTCTCTCTCTCTCTCTCTTTCTCTCTCGTGCAATCTTGTGGACCGTTCTCTCGTTACAGGAGAGATGACCATGCCGTAGTAGCAGCACAAACAGCAAACAGCAACAGTAACAGCAGGATGGAGAAACACCGGTGGAAGGAATTCACCGGAGCGTTCACCGAAGGTGAACATTTTTTCTCCACTTTGATTGACTAACGTCAGTCAGCGAGATACTTCGAGAAAGACTTGAGCGAGAAGGAAAGGTAAGGAAAGGAAAGGAAAGGAAAGGATAGAATAGGGTGAGAGAGGGAGCAATAGGTGGAGAGGGGGAGGAGGTAACGTAGCAAGACGAATCCTGCGTTTGGTATGCTATGTAGATAAGTGTACAGTCGAAGAAAGAGAGAGAGATTGTTCGAACTGATAGAAATAGAAGCGCTTGCTTGCTTGCTTGCTTGCTTACTTGCTTGCTTACTCTCTTTTTCGAGAAAAAGAGAGAGAGAAGAGAGAGAGGCGGCTTCTTCGATGGGGTCTCAGATGCATTTCGATCTAATGCGTTGGGACGCGAAGACTATACGTCCCTGACTCCTTTCCAAAGACTTCTCCTCGACTTCTGTTCCTTTCTCGGCTCTCTTCCCCCATTTTTTATTTCTCTACCTTTCTATCTATCTATCTCTCTCTCTCTCTCTCTTTCAGTTTGTTTCTTTCTTTACCCTTTCTCATTCTGTCTGTCGAGGGAAACGAGAGCGATCGTCGTTGTGCTCGGACGATCCTGACATGAGGATTTCATAATTTACATGATACGTCCGGTAAACTCGAAGGACACAACCGGGGATTCTAAGATCTCGATGATGACGACTACAATTACAATAACGATGATGATGATGATGACGATTTGCGAGAATTTTTGTAACTTATCACGATTTATAAATCCTTTATGATGATTTTTCTTTATTTACGCGCAAGAATTATCAAGCCGTATTTTTAATACATACGAGAGAGAGAGAGAGAGAGAGAGAGAGAGAGAGAGAGAGAGAGAGAGGCAAGAAAGAGAAACGTGATCGGTTTTTTCTCTTCCTTCTCTTTCTCTTAACTTCTTCTTTTTGTTTTTGGTTTTTGTTGTCTATAGTCTAGTAAAAGATAGGAGAGAATTTCGATCGGGATTGGTAAAGATGCGTCAAGAGTGAAAGAGAAAGAAACGTATGTATGTGTTTGTTTCTCAACGTGGACTGCGTTGGGAAAAAGGATTGTAAGCGTAATCGCGTGCATTCCAGGGTGGTAAATACGCGAATAAGTTAGTAGGAGAGGATATATCCGTAAGAAAGAAAGGAAGAAAGAAAGAAAGAAAGGAAGACAGACAGACAGAAGTAAAAAAAAAAAGAAAAGAATAGAACGATCTCGGTTGTACGTGCTCGAGTGTGCGAGAGAAGAGACGGATAGCAGTCGATGTGTAGAGAAAGAGACGGAATAAGAGTTTCCGAACGTGGGGTTGGGTTGGGGGAGGTAGGGGGGTAGTTGTTGAGGAAAAGAGAAAGAGATTGTAACAGCAGGAAGAGAGAGGGGGAGAAAAGGGTGGTGGAGGGAGGAGGAGAAGGGTGGTCCCGGGTATAGGAAGGCGAGCTGGCGACCATCACCAAGTCAAATCGTCTCGCAACGCGCCAGCGAATAATCTTAAATTCAAATTAAGAGCGGGTCTACAAATTTAAACAATAAACGATCAGATTCCCCGCGATTCAAATTTAAACGCCGCGGACAATGGGCGGCCCCGAGAACGAGTCGGTAGAGAGTAGAAGCAGCAACAGCAACAGCAATAGCAACAGCAAAAGCAAAAGCAGAAGCATTCTGCGTTCCGAACAAACCTTCCCTTTCTTTTACCACGGAATCTTCTCGTCTATGTATTATATCTTTCGGATACCTACGCGTGCGCCCTCCCCAACTGCCATTCCAATTTCGGGTTGTCTTTTTTTTTTTCCTTTCAGTGATTTTTTTTCTTATATATATATTTCTCGCTTGCTTCTCGGTTATCTCGATTAATTCCTTAACAGAAATGAAAAGTTATTATGCGTGAGTACGCGAACGTGATTTTAAGATTGTATGATGTAATGTTGATAAAGAAATAATTTTTGGAATTGCTTGCTATAATTAATAATCTTTCGAAATTACACGGATGTGACTTAAGATATAATAAATACAAATATGTAATATCGTACACGCATGCGTGTAAATATTTGAACGAAATTAAATTAGAACAGCATTCAATTTGAGAAGAATTTTCAATTTAATATTCAATAATACGAAAATAAAATATTTAAAAAAAAGAACAATAATTTACGACGTAACAACGTTTCGAAGTCATTCTCGTAATGTTAAAAATTACATTCAAGCGATTTTGGAAGTATCATATACGCGTATGTGTATTATTTTTAAGAGTAGGGAGGGGTGATGAGGGGGTGGGGGGTTATTGCGAGGGAACGGCCGCGAGAATTCGATTTCGAATTCGTCGGCGTATCAACGCGTACGCATTTATTCGTCTCGCTTCACGGCCCGTGCTGACAATGTGTGCACGTAGGTATGAGAAGAAGGAGAGAGAAAGATAGAGAGTTAATGGTTGTGATGGCGATGGCGATGATAGTTGTGATGGTGCGAGGAGGAAAATTCCTTCTCATTACGAGGCGACGCACGGTGGTGAAAGAAGTTGGGACGAAAAAAAATTGAGGCAGCCGACCACCAAAAAGCGAGCTCCTAATTCGGTCGCCTTTTTCGAATCATCCGAGACTTTCGTTGACGAGGAGGAAGACGACAACGACGACGACGACGACGACGACACTGAGGTAGACGAGGAGTTTGTCGTTTCGTCTGAGAAAGATAGAATAAGAATAAGAATAAGAAGAAGATGAGAGTACGAATGAGAGTAAGAGAAAGATGAGGATGAGGAACTGAGGAAGAGAAGAGGAGAAGTTGGAGAACGTGGTGTTGGGAGAAAAACTCGACGACGGGCGATCTGGAAAGAGAGTCTCCTCTCTTCTTTTACGTACGTGTCCCATGGTGTGCGTGCGTGAGTGCATGATTGCGTGCGTGTGAACGAACAAGAGAGGGAGTCAAGGGTAGAACGGGAGGGATTCGAGCGGAAAGAGGAGGAACGAGGGACAAGAAGCGATCGGGACGTCAGATCGAATCTCGTTGGTGAATCAAATTTGGCCAAATAAACGAAGGAGAGGGAAAGAGATGAAAGAGAAAGACACGACTAGACGAGAGGAATGGTGGAGGGTAAAAGAGGGTGGGAGGGAGGGCCCGCGAGAACAGTTGCGCTTCGTGCGTGCATTAGCATGCGGGAGGGCGGCGACAAAAGGGAGGAGGACTACTACTCTCTTCCAAAATGGAAGATGAAAAGAGATGGAAGAGGGACCCTTCGGAGTAACGAAAAAGAGAGTTGCTGAAGAACACCAGAAAGAGGTGGAGGAGGAGGAAGAGGAAGAGAAAGAGAGGGAACATGGTAGAAAGCAAAAAGGTTCCGAAGAACGGGGGCTTTTCGAACTTTCTTTGTGTGCTAAGCAGCAACGCCAGAATCCACGACTTCAGCCTATACGAACTACTAAGTTTCTTCTTCTTCTTCTTCTTCATCTTCTTCATCTTTCTTCTGTTTCTTCTGCTTCGTATTTACTCGATGTCGTTTCATTCTTGTCGATACGAGACGTTGAAAGAAACGAGAACGCGTACGGTGTAGTAAAAACAATTCTTCTTTTCGTTACTTAAATACAGATTTACGTTAGACAAATTATTAACTTGATAAATAAATTAAATGCAATTTTATTATTCTTTTTCCTTTTTTTTTTCTTATTCGAGAAAAAATAAAAGACATTTTATCGTATGGTTATTTTTTGTCGTGTCAAAGTTTAAGGGGGACATTACGTTTGGATTTTTTTTTAAGATTATAACTTGCAAGCTACTGTACCCCTAAAGTATGGCAACCCGGGAAACAAAGGTGCGTCCAGGTATCTTGGTCACGGCCAACAGGAGACTGACAATAAGCTGAATATCTTCGCATATGATTATAATTTTGTATTTTCATTAATACCTAATCACACACACACACACACACATACACACACACGTTTTTACATTCTAAATCTTTTTAATACACGATAAATAAAATAAAAAAAAAATGTTATAAGATAAATTTATGATATTTATCTGCGATTATGATTATTTTTCTTTTCTAATTAATATCTAATGAAATTTTAACACGAATAAGGTGTAGTTGCTTTGCCGCGAATAAAATAAAATAAAAAAAATGTTCTAAGAGACGAAATTTAGGATGTTCGGCTCACGAGTTAGACAAAGTTGTAGGAATATTACGAGAAATGTTTTACTCTAAGGTACTCGAAAGAAAAATATAAAAAGAGAGACTCGTCGCATGGTTTTATATACGCGTGGATATGTTATGCCGTGGATGTAAAACTCTCGTAATTCTTTCTGACTCTATACTGTAAACATTAGTTTTTCATTTAAATGATGCGTTTCTTCGTGTGTCTCAACCTAGTTCACTTACTATATTTATATACATACACACATATATATATATACATATGTATTTATAACACATATATATATAGAAGTGTTAGAAGAGACGGAAGTGGTAAACTTTTATCTTTCAAAGATATACGATCGGACCCACTTTTCTTGGTACATCGATACGACATTAAGAGAAGGACTATCTTCTTCGTCAATATATTCTACTTTTTAAGTAAAAGAAGAAGTAGATGAAAATAAAAAAAGGTGGAGTAAAAGAAGATGATGTAGAAGAAGAAGAAGAAGAAGAAGAAGAAGAAAAAGTATCTTTAGGTGAAGTATATGGTTAGATGATATAACGTATATACTATGTAAGTATATAAACTTAGTATATGTATGTATATATGTGTATGTACCAGAGAGTAGCATCTTATCATTCATTGCATCTCGAACTTTCGCTCGCTTTAAAGTGGAAGTCCGTTGAATATTAAACGTACGCATTATGGGACGATGCTTTTGAAATTACCTTCTTACTCGAATTACAACCGGCATATTTTCACTTCAAATGTTACATCCAATGACATTTTCTAAATATTTTTTAAAAGGAAATGTACTCCGAAAATATTCGAATTTAATTTTGCTTTGATGTATAGTAGAATTTTATATGTGTATTCATGTAACATTTCATGATTTTAGATCATTTTTTCGATTTGTATACATCATATAATAATTTATTGGATTTGCAACAAAGTGTGATATCGTTATTTGAAATATTTAATATATATGTATAATAATTAAAAAATAGGATTATATTTTAAGAGAGTTATTGGGTTAAAATAATACAATACTAAATTATAATATTTTATTTGTTGTTGTAAAGTAAATATAAAATAATAATAATAATTTTAAGATTTGCATCAAGATTGCAACACTAATATTTTATATGATAGAAGCCTAATTTTTAGTAAAATAAAAAGACATATTTTCATTTATTGTAATAATAATATTTCACATATCAGAATCATGCGTGCACTGAGAATTGCATTCGTCAAAAAAAAAAGAATAAAAATAATTAAAAAATTGAACGTATATAAAACGACCAACGATAGGATTGAATCCTAATATTTTTGGAATTTAATGTCATTTATATCATTGGATCAAATTTGCGCAGCTCACAGTGGTAATCGTATTCGTTGAAACATAACGTAAGAATTAAAAAAAAAACATAATAATAATAATAATAATAATAATAATAATAATAATAATAATAATAATAATAATAATAATAATAATAATAATTTGAGTAGTGGTTAATTTAGAAAAAGAACGAAGGGAAAAGGAAAAAAGCCGCGTAGACTGTTGTTGAAGAAGAGGATCGTTTGAGTTGGTCCCTAAGCAGAGCTTCCTTTCGATCGGCCGCGCGTACGTGTAACCATACCGACGAGTTTACAAGTCCCCTAAGAGAAACGTGTCCGAATACGTGAGCAAGATCCTCCCGCTAGACAACCGGCGCCCCGTTTTAAGAGGACGATTTAAATTCACAAGGCGTAAAGTCTTACCCAGCATTCCCCTTCAACTCGCTCGTCGCGTGCGTTTCCGCGCATTAATACCGAGCTTTGTAAATTAGTTCGTGACCGACAACAACCACCGAAATTTCGTGGATCATCCTTTTTCTTTTTCGTTATTCTTCTTCTTTTATGATTAAACGATTTACTTAACTTCTACGTACGTTTGTTTGTTTGTTTATTTTTTTGTGTATTTTTATAACGTTTCTCTAATCTATTTCGATCGATTTATTTTCAATGCAATCAACGATGATAAATATCTACACGTTTGGATTTATTAAAATCAATCGTGGATGAACGAGTTGAGATTTATTTTGACGTGAAACAAGATTGGATTATACAACAAATTATCTTTAGCAATATTCGATCAATGGTTTTATAGTATTTTTATAGATGTAACTATAGTATATGATTTGATATATAAATGGAATCAATATTATATGGGAAGTACATTCATTTTTATTGGTTTATGTACTTTTTTTTCTCTTTGCGAAACATCTCAAACATAATATTTTAATTATTTATTTTTTGTATTTAATAATTTAATATTATTTTTATATATACATTTTTTTTATTGATAAATAGATCATAAATAACCTAAATATTTTTTAAGTGTATTCTTTTATTAGGAAAACTTTAAATACAAGCATAAATTCTATGACTATTGAAACTTGTAATATTCTTTATCGACGCAGCACCGAGTTACAGAGAATTTCACTCGCCACGCGGAGTGACAGGTGACACACGAGCGAGAACTCGTTAAGGGCTGACACCTGTCATTGCTTTCTCATTTTAACATTTTGCACGGTGATTTTACTATTCTCCCCACCGCCCCTCCTTTACGTTTTTTAATATTTCTGATGAAAAAAAAAAAAAAAAAATTCTTATTACAACGAGGAATTAAATTTCTAAATATTATTTTATATATAAGAGAAATTATTTCACTTATGCATCCAAAAATATATGAATTTTAGGAAGAATTTATACATTATTCATAAAATATATTTTTAAATTATTGCAACTATAACAAAAGACGAAATAATCAAACAAATGTTAATGCTACATATTAAATTCTTGCATGAATTGAAAATTTAAAATCACTTGCATTGATCATTTTTCATGCTGGCGTGTATTATAAAAATTGATGACAAATAAAAAAAATAAATAAAAAATAAATAAATATACAAATAACTAACACGTATATCGATGTACAATTAATATCAAATTAATAAAACAACTAAAAAACGTTACATTAATTATTTTCAATTATGCTTACTATCGTGGTAATACAATATAAAAATTGATGGCAAATAATATACAATAAAAAAAAAACAAATAAACAAATAAATAAATATAAATAATACACACGTATAATGATGCACAATTAATATATCAAATTAATTAAAACGATAAATAAATAAATAAATAAATAAATAAATAAATAAATAAAAAAAGGAAAAAAGAAGGAAAATCAAAAAGATTTCACTGATGTAAGATTTTTGTAAAACGAGAAAAAAAGTGTAACGTTCTAATACAATTTATCATCTATTAGATTAGTATAAGTGTTATCCAAAGAGGAAACGTCAGTTGAAGAGGAACAGTGATGGGACCGATCGACTTGGGCGATAATCTCGATCCGGTATCATTTTCCCTCTCTTTCTCTTTCTCTTTCTCTTTCTCTTTCTCTTTCTCTTTCTTTCTCTTAGAA
Source organism: Polistes canadensis (assembly GCF_001313835.1). Lineage (NCBI taxonomy): Eukaryota > Metazoa > Arthropoda > Insecta > Hymenoptera > Vespidae > Polistes > Polistes canadensis. The sequence goes on from NW_014569601.1 coordinate 54,343, forward strand.
TAAGAGGAGCAGCAAACGTGCCGCGACTAATAACACGTCTCTCGCGCAATATTCTCGCCCCCGTAATAATTGGTTGCCGAGCTCGCTTCTTCCTCGAGCAGCCTCAACAGCGATGAAGATCTCGTCTTTTCTTCTTTTCTCTTCTCTTCTCTTCTCTCTTCTCTTTTCTCTTCTCCTCGAGCGTTAATAACAGAACGAGAATGGGCCGAGTTTGCGAGTAAAACTCTTTGCCCTTCGGTCTTACCTCTTACTTCCTATCTTTAATTCTTAGATTCTATGAACGATCTTTCCTACTTGCTCGAATTATCGAGATAATATCAAAATAAGATAATTAGAAAAGCGAAAAAAAAAAAAACAATTAATTCTTAGAGTATTTATACACTGTACGAATTTATTATTTAATTTATTTGAATTGCTCGCAAAGAGAAAAAGTTTCTGTCCCAGCATATTTGATGTTTCGTAGAAATGGAAGAGTATTATCTCAGATAAAAATTTAAAAAGTATAATAAAAAAAAATCAACAAAGATCAAATAAATAAATAAATAAATAAATGTACAAATGTTTGATATATGAATAATATACACGTACCTATATGTAGAAATAATAACTAATGTGACAATTTTCAGTTGATGTTTATTAGAATAAAAAGATTTAATCGCCGCGTAAATAAAAAATGTTGAAAATAAATGGAAAATGAAAGAAACGAGATGAAAGAAAAGATAACAAAAGATAGATTGGTAGAAGTGGTCTTAACAGGTATCAACGAGTACGGTTAGATAAGCGTAGAAGGTTTTATACACCACTATGCTTATTTATTATGCATACTCGGCCGATACGCGTTTAAGATTGTTACACACGTGGTGGAAGAGAAATCCAAAAAGAGAAAAAGAGAGAAAGAGAGAATAGTAGCCACGCAAGGTAGTTAAACGACGGTACACGTGTGTAACGAGACGCAAGATCTCTCGGGAAGGAAAAGGGCAACGAATAAGGGGGATGAGAGGAGAAGTGAACGAGGAAGGACCTCCCCTCTCGTTTCTGCGGGTCCTGTCGATTATACCGCTCCTGCATGCCTCGCTAAAGCAGATCGTGTTCGAACGATTTCATCTTATTACCAGCATTTATTTCACGACCTTTCTCCACCATTCTTTTTTTATTTCATCCAAGGTCCATTAATTATGACAGTGGTGTGTATCTAATTGTATTGTGTACAAAATTGAAAACAACAAAATTGATATCACTGATCTTACGATTCTTTTTTCTGTTTCTTTTTCTTTATGATAAAAATCATTGTAGATATAAAAAGTATTTGTTTCTCGTTGGAATGAATTTTATATTGGCTTTTTCGAATGATGATTAGTATATAGTATGAATTATAGTAGATGAAAAAATTGTATCAATTTTAAATAATTCATTAAAATTATTTCAACATGTGTGCAAAAATGTAATTCGCGTAAATGTTTCGTACTTGTGTATATCGTTTGTATAAATATATTTTTAAAATATTGAAATTTAATAATTACGACAGTGTGTAGTATAAATGCAAATAATTGAAATAACTTGTTTACAATAAAAAAAAATTATTGTAATATGTGTAATGAAAAAAATGTATTATTAAAATATTTAAAAGATACACCACGAGAGATTCGTACTTGTTTATATTATTGTTTAATAAAATAATTTCGTTTGGAGATATTAAAGAGAAGAAAATTTATAAGAAATCGTATAAGGTATCTAAATGTAGCGAGCAATAAACCGAGAGAGGAGAGATTGAAACGTCCTGTCGTTCTTACGCAAACGTTTTTGTTTCGGCCAGTCGGCTACGAGTTCTTGCGCGCGTGACAAGAATGCGAATCAACTCCCCCGTGTTGTTGTTGGACGACGTTCGTCAACGTTGGATTATGTTAGATACACATATTTCGATCTTTCAGTTAAACTGCTTTATCTTTTGTTCTAACACGTAGTACATCTAACCCATAAATATTTTCTAAAGAACTTCCAAAACAAAATAATGAAACGTAAGATCAAAATTTGTCACAATTGGGGAAAGAATTTTTTTCCAATATCCTATTAATTATTGGTGATTAACAAGATAATCGTTAAATTCCCATGAAAAGAATATTACAAATCCTCGGGCAATTTAAGAATAATTTTTCTTAATATTTTATTTAATCCTTGTTTATTAATAAAATAATTGTTTGTTTCTATATATAATTTCTATGTTCATAACTTAAGAATCATAATTCTCTTCGATTACCTATCGTAATCATTGACAATCAATAAAATAATTTTATAATTCTTACTTATATAGAAGATAAAAATTTCTCACGATTTGGAACATCATTGGAAGCAATATGTATTTACTTCTTTCCTAACTTTTGTTCATCTTAGGTGGTCAATGAGGATTGGAACATGTCGAAGAATACTCATTTCAAGGCTGTAAACGTTGCCGTTCAGGTAATTGCTTAATTCCTATGTATGCCGACCTCTCGTCTGAAGATTTTCCATCGACAACACAGTGTCACCCTTTTTCTTCTGTACCTACACCTTCGTTACGTCTGTTCGTGACGATTGTTTAAAACAAGATCAACGGCCTCGATAGTCCAAGACATTCTCTCTACTTAACTTACACCTGCTGCTGTTCCTCGTGCTGCTGATTCTTTGAAGAAAAAATAAGAAAAAAGAAGAAAAGAAGAAAAAAAGAATAAAAGGAAAACTAGAGAAGATACGTTAGAGTCGCATTTCCTCGTAAGCTTGAGTCGAAGGCGCGTTGTTTGCTGCTGGTTCTTACTGGTACTGGTGCTGGTACTGGTGCTGGTGCTGACGCACGTAAAGTCGTTCCGTAAAGCGAATTACGAGCGCTTTCCAACTTTGTACGTCCGTAGCAATGGACGTACTTGAAGTGCGCGTGAATCGAATGCGTCTTTGACGGTCATGTCGTTTAACCTTCGCTTAGTATACCTACGTAAATCTTCTTTCGAGAAAACGCCAATAAAATTCTCTTGCCAATGAACAAATAATGTTTTTTCATTTCTGATTACTCTCGATCCAATCATTTTTTTTTTTAAGATTTCGTTACACATAAGTGTTTTTATTTTTCTATCATTATCTTTATCGTTGCATTGTTATAATTGTTGTGTACATGTGTATGTATAAAAATTAACGAAATTTTTATCGAAAGAAATTTGTTGAAAAATAATTTTGTTAGGTATATATTATACACGAATAATTTTGTTGTGTTTGAAAAATTTTAATTGTAATCGCAATGTTTTATAGAATATAATTAATTTCTATTTAATTGGAATGTCACGTTAGATTAGATTCTCACGAAAACCGTCAATGCGTTTTACAATTAATAATAATAGATCTAAAAAAGAGAAAAAAGAGAAAAAAAGAATAAAAATGGTACCCCGATGGCGTTGAATAAAAATACGAAGTGTAAATTGTCGGTCAAAGATGAAACACAATCCACTTTCATTCAAGCAACGAGCCAACGTCCAACGTTCAAGGGATATTGTATCTCGAGGAAGATCTCTGACTCGGAGATCTCGAACAAAGTCTCGAAAGGTTCGAATCGCGATGCGCAAAGGTGTCACGGCCGATCTCGTGTCGGTCTGACGAAGACTTAGAAGAACAAGATCAAGAAAAATAAGAACAAGAAGAAAAAGCAGAAGCCAGAAGAAGAAGATGAAGAAGAAGAAGAGACCAAAAATTGAAGAAAAAGAAAAAGAATAAGAAGAGAGGCACACAAATGTGAAGAAAAAGATGCAGAAGAAGAGGAAGTAGAAGAAGAGGAAGAAGAAAAAGAAGGAGAAATTGTTGGTGAAACAGGGTAAGTAAGGAAGGGGGAGGAAGAGAGAGAGGGAGAGGTTATCTGGAACGGAAGATTTTGGAATACGAGAGAGAATTACTATCGCGGTATACGAATAAACGTTCGAAGCGAGTAGCCTGCTACCATAAAAGCGCGTTACTTGTTATTCCGTCGACCGTACATACATACATACATACATACTAAACGTGAAATCGGCGTAAAAGCGACGTGCTTCAGAAGAAAGAGAGAAAGAGAAAGAAAGAGTGAGTGGGAAAGAGAGAGAGAGAGGAGGGAGAGGAGAGTGGCCATTAATAGCGAACGATGTGCTTCGAAGCATCCAAGGAATATAAGAAGAAGAAGAAGAAGAAGAAGAAGAAGAGTGGGGAAGGGAATGGTAAGGAGGAAAAGGAGGAGGAGGAAGAAGAAAGAGGAATAAGGAGGTGGAAAAGGATGAGAATTGTGTGAGAGGAGGGGGATAAGAGAGGTGGAGTTCACCTAATGAATTCAAATATTTGAATTACAAGAGTCGCGGCTCGGTCTCATTCATGGCGGCGCCGTTTCGTAAAACGTTCTCGACTTATAGAACCCCAATACGATAGAAAAAGTGAAAAAGAGAGAGATAGAGAGAGAGAAGAAGAAGAAGAAGAAGATGAAAAAAGAAAAGGTAGAGGAGGAAGAGGAGGAGGAGGAGGAGGTGAGGTGAGGGCTGGTACGGTCGCGCAATCGGCCAGTTTGATCAGAAAAAAGGCGGCAACGAGAAAGAGAGAGAGAGAGAGAGAGAGAGAGAGATGAAGGAGAGAAAGAAAATTTGACGAAATAAGAAAGAATGAAAGGTAGCGGGTGCAATAAGGATGCATATATAAAAAAATACAAATGGAGAAATTCACGTACTTAGAGACTTACTTACTAAGAAGAAGAAGAAGAAGAAGATGATGACGAAGTAGAAGAAGAAGAAGAAGAAGAAAAATAAAAAGTAGTGGAAGAGACCGGAACAATCCGTCATCTTGCCGGAGGATTTTCATAAACTCGAATGCCCGAGTTTCTACACGCTTGAAATTAAGATGAAATTACGGATAAACGAGGGACCAGTGCGAGGATAGCCCATCTTCTTTCTCTTTCTTTCTTTCTTTCTTAGGGTCTCCTTCAACGTAGAATACTTCATAGGCAGTAAAAAAAAATAAAAAAAAAAAATAAAAAAAGGAGAGCACGTTCAGCTTTCAACTCTCGTGAATCTTTCTTTCGTCTTGCGAGTTTAACAACAGTTTCATTTAAAATGATGATGATTATTATGATTATTATTATTATTATTCATTTCCTTTTTTTGGTTCTTTTGGAATTAAATTAGGATAAATATGGAAGACAATAAAGAAATACGCTACGAAACACTAACGCTGGTATACATTTAATTCTTTCATTCTCTTCTTTTTTTTTTGTAAAGCATAATAAAAGTAAATTGTTTTTATATTATTGTGAATTTATCGATTTTGAAATAATTTTTCTCTACCTTCTCGTTTCTTTTATGGTAACGAATAAAAAATATCTAAAATGTGGACAATATCAACACATTTTTTTGTTCTTTTTATAATAATGCATTTTTGTATTATTATCCATCGAAAAATTGCAATAAAAATTATTATGAAAATAATCGAATAATTTGCAAATTGATACGTAATTTTTATAATAAAGAGAAATTTTTTTATCGTTTCGTCGAAAAGAGAACGCGTACGCGTACGCATGCGTTAACGTTCTTTTCCTTTTTTTTGAATTTTTTTCCTATCTTTCTCATTTCTTTTTTTTTTTCTCTCGTTTGTCTCTCGTGATCGTTTCCACCTGAAAGTGCTACTCCATATACCGAGGACTCCTTTCTTGGAAGGATTTCGATAAGGATGCCGCGAACGCGACCTACCCAGAAACTCGTTAAGCCGTTTCGTGATTTTTTTTTTTCTTCCGTTAAGATTGTTTCTTTCGCTCTCTCTCTCTCTCTCTTTCTCTCTCTCATATTATCTCAACTTTTTGTCCTGTATTATTTTTTTGTCGAAACTATCCGGTCCGATATCACGAGCGCCAACTTTCGCGAGTGGCCGAAGAATAAGAATATTTTATTTCCCCTTTCACACACACATAAGAATGGAAGAATATAAACCTTCTTTCTTCGATAAACGTCGAATTATTTTTATTCGATAAAAGTAAACGTCGAATTGGTCGAACCAAAAATATCCCTGCTCCGCGTATTATCCTCGATCAATCGTTTAAATCCTTTTCATTTGTTCCTTTTTATTTTCAATAATTTTCTAAAGTGAGCATTGTCGAAAGTACTTTTTTTTTCAATAATTGGTTTTTTTTTCTTCTTTTCTCTTCAAAGTATTCTCGTAAGAGAAACGATTTAATTTGTAATACCGATGACAAATTATTTTTAACATTATTACTAAGTTTAATTCTTAGGGATGTTATTTTTTGGACAGGTTTAAATTAGATGAACAATATATTTATCCGTTGAACGTTTCGTCYCTATTTGRGAYTTCCTCAGCAACTTGATAGTTATGTTCATAAGTCAATATAACATCATTTTTATTACAGTCATAAGTTTTCACTATCTTATATATAAAGTCAATTTTTAAAAACGTTATCTTACCATAATTTTTCGAACACTGTCCAAAAAATAACATCCCTAAGAATTAAACTTAGTAATAATATTAAAAAATTTTGGATAAGAAAAAAATCTTTATTATATAAACATTATTTTTAACGATACCAAAATCGGATCTCTCTTTGTTCAATTTTTTCTAACAACGAAGTTCTGCACTCTCTCTCTGTCTCTTTTTTTGTCTCTTTCTTTCTCATTCTCGAATGTCAAGGTTCCATCGATTTCAATTTCTATAGACACCTATTGAAATTCCTATAACCGCGATGCAAAAACTGATAAAAAAAACCGTTCTGAATGTTATACAGGTAGAGAAAGAAAGAGATAAATGAAGAAAGAAAGAAAGAGAGAGACAGAGAGAGAAAGAAAAAGAATAAAAAGAATTTTTTGTTAACAATATGTATATACGTGGATCTTGCGTAATGGAGCTAGGAGTAAAACGCGTGAGACACGAAGATACAACGAATCTATTATCATTTATAATATATCATGGAACCGAACGGCTAACGTCCGGTCGTGGCACGAATAGAAGAAAACAGAAAGAGAAATAGAGAAAAAAAAAGAAAAAACAGAGAAAGAAAGAAAGAGAAAGAGAAAATGAGGAGAATAAAAGAGGATAGTAAGAGCAAGAATATAAGAGGGTGGCGATGGGAGGAGGAGGGTGGTGGTGGTGGTGGATGGTCAAATAAACAAAAAAAATAGGAAAAAAGAAACGTCGAAAGTAAAAGAGATAAAGAGTAGGAACAAAATGAGCGTTAGAGATCGGATCGAACTGATTTGAATTAGAACAATGGTCGTTTCTGATGCACGCACACATTCAGGCGCTGTCGGTGACGTACGAGATTAATGACCCGAAAATTCAAAAATCGAAACCCCGTGGGGCGCCCCACACCTTACAAACCACCCTCCTCCCTCCTCCCTCCTCTTCCTCTCTCTTCATCCTTCCTCTTCTTCATCGTTGTCCTCTTCGTCCTTATCCCTCTCTCTCTCTCTCTCTCTCTCTCTCTTTTGCTCGTATTTGGCCCACGTTTATTCTCTTACTCTCTCTTAGCTTTTTTTTTTTTTTCTTTTTTTGAAACCCTCGATCTTTCTCATGACGTCCGTTCGTCCGAACCCGAGCGTGCCAACAATGCTCATTGATCGATCGCGCTTTGTTTCGGTCAAATTAATTTTCCGTGAGCCTGCCGACGATGCTACGGGCAGATACGCGCTCCGTTTAAATCCTTCTCGCCAATGCACAACGGGTACCTTCAATATAAGAGAAATAGAAAGAAAGAGAGAGAGAGAGAGAGAGAGAGAAAGAGAGAGAGAGAGAGAGAGAAAGAAATGCGTACGATTTGGCATTGACAGCTCCCTCGGTGAGTCCTTGGTGTACCTTAGTGTAACTTGAATTCTTTTTCGTTAGACATACACTTGACTACTATAAATCTTCGTGGTTTATTTAAATCCACGGTGATGAAAGTTAAACGATGATACGCATTTATTCACATTTATATTTACTCACTATGTTCAATATTATGACCCCCCCGATAATATCGTTAATATATTATTTACTCTCGCGTATTTCAATTTCTGCAAATTAATCGAATTAAACGTTATGGTTGGGTTATAATTTTGTACTTGGAAAATTAATTAGATTGATGATCGAGATATATTTGGATTTAGCGTGGAGAAAAGACAAATTTATAATAATATTTAATAAAATATATATTATAGGTAATAATATGGGGAGGGGGATTTGTTTTTTTCAGTTACTTGAGAGAGATTTACTCTCGTGGAAGCAATTTTGATAAGGGTAAATATCAAAAGGTGAAGCGTATATTACTACATCGTCGTACTATATCGTTGCGATATGGTGTATATTATAATATAAATAGCAATGAGTGATAATACGATGATGCGTAAATAAGGTATTGAAAGTTAGGATAAATTACATCATATTCTACCGCAAGTTCGATATACATATATATTATATATGTACATACGCATTATAAGAGAATATCTATTAAAAAAATAAAAAAATAAAATGGTAAATTAGGATAATAATTAATTCCAATTAAAAATCTACAAGCTTAGGAATCCAAATACGTGTACAATCCTATATAGAAACCTGGTCCTTGTTCTTAACTTATTAACATAAAAAAATCATGAAGTGCAAGTGGTAATATACTTAAAAAAACTAACGTTAAGTATTAAATTAATTCAAAATCATTTTTGATAAGTTCGAAAAAGATATGACATGATCTATTTAATATTCTTATTGATTGCAAAGTATTTTTTAAATGGTTAATACAATTCTATTAACTAAATGCAAAACATCAACAAAAAAAAATAGAAAAAATATGTTGTGCCATGGAAATTTTATGGACACCGTAAGGAATATTGATTACCGGATCTCGCCATGTGGTGAGTTGCTGCGTCGAAGATCCATTTGGAAATTAACGAATAAATCTTTAAAATTAAAGAAAAGAAAAAAGGAGATATTTGCACGTATGTAGTTAACATACTCTACTACTGACTAGTATGATTTCAATGGAATGATTAATTTTCAATGGTTTTCTGAAAATCATAGAAAGAATGAGATGATAACGAACGTCATTCTAAAATCATAAAATAATTTTCACTACGGTGAAAATGATTTAGAAATCATAGAAAAATATAAAAATCCTTTAATTATGGTTATAAATCTTCTTCTTTCTAATTTCAGGACATTCACGCCATCGATTATGACCATACAAACGTATAAATCAAATGAAATTTAATTAGATATAAAATTTTGCAATAAAATATTGAATTACATTGAAATAAATTTTTACACGGAGAGCGAACACGTTACGTTTTATCTTTGCGTTGTTTAAAATCAAAATAATGTATCGTATGTATGAATCATCTTTCCCCATCTAATCACCTTAATCGATCGTCGTTCTAAAATGTTTTTCTACGTGTATTTGATAAAAAACGAATTTCCTGGAATACGTCGTGCGAAATAAATATACCAGATTCTTACCTCGTTTGACTTTGACCTTCTACTTCTCCTACCTTTACTTTCTTTCTTTATATGCATTCAATCAGATTGTCATAATACAACGTAATGTATAAATACACAAATTTCTAAATACAACGCAGACAACAAATTATTCATACTATAATAAATTCGAGCATAAAAAATTATACCTCTCGTTAAAAAATAAATAGATAATTTATTTGATTAATTTTTACATCAATAAGAAAAAAAAGGAAAAAGAAGAGAGAAAAAAAAGAAACAGAGAGATAAAAATAAATCAATGAAATTGAATAAGTTTCAAATTAATTAAACGATCTCATTGGAATGTTTTAATACCCCGAATATATATTAGAAGTAAATCGATAGACAGATAAGATCTTAAATCTAAACGATAAAGTATAAGATAAAGGGGGATGAGGAAGTAAAAAGGGGGCTGGAGAGGGGGAGGGCTCGAGCCGTTGCAAAGAACCGAAGAGTTCGTAACTCTATAATGCACCATGCGCCCTGCAGGGCTCCTCCCTTGAATTCCAACCTGCATTCCGAACCTACTCCCACTTTCTTCTAAGCTTGCAACGAGCCGGCGGCCGGTGGCGGTGTCGGTGGGTGCATTCGTGCGTTCTTTGCACGATTCGAGTGCATATGCATGTCCGCGCAAGGAAGACACTCTGCGAGAAGCTTGCACACGTGCCTTACCCTTACCCCTTTTTATACTCATCCCTTTTCCTCTCGTATCTTTTATTTTATTTCTATAGCACTAGTTGTATAGTTTCTCTATACGAGATTCACACGCGAGAAGAAGAAAATTTTAAGAGTGAGAAAGAGAGAGAGCGTTAGAAAATAATGTTTTTTTTCTACTTCACTCAATATTTTCTAAGTTAAGAGAAATTCTTTTTGGAATATCATTTTGATACATAATATTATTATGTATCAAATATAATAAATATATAATAAATATAATAAAATATAATATATTTATATATTAATTAAAATTATATTTTTATTATAAATTTAATTATTATAATTTTTCAAATGTCCTCTCTTTATTTGATTTTTTCAATTAATTAATATAATTAAATTTATATTGGAATATTTATTATCTATTGAAATAAATTTCAAGCGAAGTTTTTTTTTGTATGATAATGAAAATCAATGAACAAAGTTATATACGAAGAGAAATAATGAATCGTCAATTAGAGTCATCGAATGATCATAAATAATCTTAACCATTGAAATTCCAAGGTGTTAAGTAGGATGGCGTTAAAGATCGACACGCACGCATGCACTCGTTTGGCACGCACGCATGCCGGAAAATAACGTTTTGTAAGTATCTTAATGAGTCCATGGGTATGACAAAAAAAGTTTAGGAAGAGAAAGAGGAAGAGGAAGAGGAGGAGAAACCCTTCGAACATCGGCGAGAGTTTTAAGGGTAATCCACATGGGTAGATAACGATCGGACGGGAAGGAGTCAGCTAACTCGCACGTTATTTTGTTGTCGCCGAGTGTGTGCTGATTCTCGGTGAGGAAAGGGCCAACGAGCAAAAAAAGATAGAAAGAAGGAGGATAACCAAGAGAGAATGAGAAAAAGAGGGAAGAACAGGGAAGCCCCGATACCGATCGCTCTTTTGTTTCCATTCATTCCCTCTTGTCACCTCTTGCAAAACCTTGCACCCCTTCGCATACACGAAGAGAATACTCGGACTCCTTCACTTTTTTTTACGATTCGTTGATTCTCCTTTACCAGCCGTTTCTCCTCCCTTCTGAAGAGATATACATATGCTAATCGTCAAATTATTTTCATTCGCCTAACTCTTAAACACTTTTAAACACACGAATCAGATTTAAATTTCGATCGATTTTATTAGGGTTATCCTATTAAAAAGTCTTTTTTTTTTCGTTTATTTTTTATTATATTTAATATTTATTAGTTTTACTGCAGGGGGGGGGATTTATTCGAATTATGTAAGTATGTGATTTGGTTATCATTACATTGATTAAGTAATACAATTCCTTTACTTTTTTTTAAATTTTATTATAAGTATTTAATTACGTGTTAGAAATAATATGTTTTCAGTTTTATTACTATTATTTATGATAAAAAAAACGAAAATGGTTGTCGGTGTATTTAATACAATCGTTCAATTTAATTCGAATAATTAATTATAACAAATATATCGATAAAATGTGTTTAGACAAATATGTAAGAATAATGATTGTATGATAAGCTTTGAATGATAATAATCATAAAATTGATTATCTTGGAGCATGTTGCACGCGACCAAGCGGTAGTTCGCGATAAGATCGTGAAAAAGAAATGTTTCCTTCCGATCGTTTCTCACATTCCCGGATAATTTGTGGAAACGTTTGCCTGCTGTCGTCCGTTCGCTCGTGTCACAATACACCCTGTTAATTGTTTCGAAAAGATATAAAGAAGTTGAAAGACGAATTTATCTTTGAAATATAACTAGGACCATGACAACGACATTTGGATAGCGAACAATACCAACGAATATCCAAGATTAATGTGTCCAACGCATTTCTACTTCCGTTTTAACGAAGAAAGAATTACAAATAAGAAAAAAAAACAAATCGGTATATTTATAAAATGATATATTACAAAAACTAATACGAAATGAGAAAAAAAAAATGTTTCCAAACAGTAGAGTCGAACTCGTATGAGTATATAAAAAGAATCACAAAGACCCGTCAAATATAATTTTAAAAACGAAATCTGAAATAGCAAAAAACAAAAATCCAACAAACGGATCTCCTAAAAACAAAACGAAACAAAACAAAACCAAAACAAAAAATGAACTCTTCGAAGTCGCATGCCATATTTTAAGATCTATCGGGGCCCCATGCGTTTGACGTGGGCTAAAACGTTTGACCAGGGCCTCTCCCCTTCGGGGGGACTACTTAAAAATAAAATAAAATAAACTAAAATAAATGAAAATAACGAAAAAGAATTAGAATAGCATTAGCTGTTTTGGGTTAACAAAATTTATCGATCGGTCGTTTGCATTTGATCGACATCGGGTAAGGTGGAGGATAAAATGTTTGAAAGCGGCGCGATATTTGGAGAATAGTAGCCTCTCTCTCTCTCTCTTTCTCTCTCTCTCTCTCTCTCTCTCTCTCTCTCTCTCTCTCTCTCTCTCTCTCCATCTTCCTTTCTATTTGGACTTCATATTCCAAGAAGAAGGTGGAAGAAGAAGGCTCGAGGGTCCTGTTTGGTAGGCCTCGTTTCGGCGGTGTGTCCTGGTGTGTCTAGTGTTTCCCCCTGTGGACAGACACGGTAGATTAGATCTTAGCCACTACTATACGAGATTCTCATATTACACCCGGTATCCTTTTTGTTTAGAGCCCAGGAGGAGTTTGCGTGCGGCTATGGTCGGCTCCCGTTTTACTCCCTTGTTGTATCCTCCTTCTCCACCTCCTCCTTCTTCTCCACCATCACCACCACCACCTTCTCCTTCTTCTTCTTCAGTTCAGTTCAGTTCAGTTCTGTTATTCTTCTTCTTCTTCTACTGTTCTTATCTTGTCTCTATCTCTTTCTCTCTTTCTTTCTTTGTCGACCTTTCCACGCTTTCTTTCTTGAACGGAACGGTAACTCTGCTTGCTTCGTTTCCTTCCAACGTGATTCTTTCTTAATCGGAGACGATCCAAACTCGACGCTATCAAATTACGGGGCCCCCCCGCCCCCTGCCCCCCTTAAGCGACGCAATCGCCACTCGATAATTACGTTTTAAAATCTTTCTCAACGGTGTGTGGTCACTTCACTTCTTATTATGTACAATGTTTTATTCACTTTAAGTATGTATACTGGGTGATTATTTATGATTATCAATGATGTTATCGATAGTAATTATTAAATGATTATTGTAATATAACAATTGAATTAAGAAACTTTTTCACACATTGGGTTTTTATTATGAATGATTTATTTTTTTTGTTAATTATTCTCTGTAATTAACTCAATCGAATTATTATGACGTTAAAAGATCTTCGCGCTAATTTTTTGGGCATTTTATGAAGATCACAGATTGTAATGTTGATCCGTGATTATAATAATTCTATTCTGATCTAACCCATTACTTTTTATCGTGAACAAAAATTCATTTCTTTATTCGTATTTTGTTGAATGTAAATCAATTTTCTATTAAATAGAAAATAATCCAATTATGTCGAGTCCAACAATGAAGTCAAGTTTTCTTACATTCGCATTAAATTACGATAATCATAAAAACGAATGTTCGCTATTGTAATAATAAAAAGAAAAAGGAGAAAAAAAAAATACTAATTCTATGATGGCTTGTGATTGCTAACACCACGGGATTACGATTATTACACGATTATCATTACGAGCATGAGCCAACCGAGCAAACTGGTATTCAAAATGAAGTCGTACAGGCATCATAAGATTACGGGTTGGTTCCACTCGTCTTATCTGCTAATCTTAATTTTCCGAATTCCCTTCCTCGGCTTCTCGAGGAGATATAATGTTACCAAGGCGTCCTCTCGAGTGTGACTTGATTGCAAACGTCCCTTGCTTAGCAAGCGACGGCAACCAACATGCTTCGGACGAATATCCTCTGAAAGTCGAGGAAAAGGATTCGAGAATTAGGGGGAGGAAGGTTGCGTCAGGGTTGAAGGGTGGGGGGAGGGGATTTAATCTTATCTGGATACTTAGGATACATGATGATATTGTCGTTCATTCGTACTATCTTTCCTAGCACATGTTTTCATTCGAAATAATTTCATTTTCTTTTTTGGTTTTTTGTTTTTCATTATCTTTATCTAAATATAGTTTTTCATTTGATCTTACGTTTATCTCTTAAAATTTGTCTTTATGATTAACCGACGAAAGGATTACTCTGTTAAGGATAAATTATTTCATTCGAGAAGAGAATATTTTCTTTGTAAAATGTATAAATAATTTTAAAAATACATTAGGGGAAAAGAAAATTGAAGCAGCCGTTTTGAGATCGGTTCTGATTATTCTATTACTAACTTTTGAATATTTTTGAATATTAATATCTGTCATCGAACGTTTAACTTTCGAACGCGAACAAGTTTTAACTCAAATTAATGTTCTGTTGCAAGAGAGACAAGATTACGAAAATTATAGAAAATATTTATAATTTTTCTTGCGAACATCTGACAAGAACTTTGCATACTCATAGTAAATTGTATTTTCTCAAACCAAATCTCAAACCAACGACTGGAATCCCTGGCCAGAGATATAAATATTCAAAAAACGAATACATATATTTTTATTTAATATAAAAATTAAAGTATCTTGAAATATATTATATTTGAGAAATGAGGAACGTTGATGATAAGTCGATGAACAATGGTCATCGATTGGCGGCCGAAAATTTTCAATATTCCATAACGCACGGAGACAAGAAAAAAGAGAAATTGAGAGTAAGAGAGAGAGAGAGAGAGAGAAAGAGACACAGAAAAAGAGAAAGAGAAAGTCCTGCTCGTAGATCCTTTGAAGGAATCGAAGAACTCGCTTGGTTTCTCGTACTTGCAAGCAGAAACAATAATAACGACAATGGGTATCTGTACGGGGGTGGCCCGCGGGATAGTTTATTAGCGCTCGGAAGACAATGGAGGTCGGGACCCGAAAAGAAGGAGAAGAAGAAGAAGAAGAAGAAGAAGAAAAAGAAAGAAATAAAAGGAAAGGTGAGGTAAGAGCCTAGCAGCAACAACAACAACAGCAGCAGCAGCAGCATCAGCATCAGCAGCAACGGCAGCAGCAGCAACACGAGCCGAACGGAGGACGAACGAGAAAGAGAAAGAAACTCAGAAAGAGATAAACAGGATAAAACATTTAAAAAAGAAATGAAAGAAGGCAAGGTCCGGTCCATATTTAAGTATGCGAGCTCGCCGCCTCCAAATTTATGCGCGGCGACAAATATTTCAAAATCATTTCCTAACCTATCCCCACTCCTCCTTCCCCTCTTATCTCTTTTTTCCTTTTTATATCTCCTTCGGCAACGGAACTAACAAAAAAAAATAAATTAAATAAAAATAAAATAAAATAAAATAAAATAAAATTATAAATAAAATAAAATAAAATATAAAAAGGAAAGAAAATGGAAAAAAATAAGGAGTCTTGAAAAAGGTTTAGACGGTTCGAGGACAGTTAGATTTGTTGCTAGTATAAATAAAACGAAGTATATAAGATTATGATTATTATTTGTAACAATTTTTTATTAAATTTAATTAATTTCTATTGTATTACATATATGTATATTTATTGAAGTAATTAATTGTGGTGTGATTATATATATATGTATAAAATTATTGATTATTATATTAATTATGCTTATGGGTATTATTTGATCTCGTTTGAATGTTAAATTTTATCCGAAGATATGTCGAGTGATGTTTACTTGCAAAAGTTTCGTTTTATACTAAAAATTTACCTTACAAGTTACCTCGAGCGAACGTGGTATATGTTGTTTTTTACCTTCTTGTGTGAAAACAAAATACCGAAGGACAAAAACATAGTGTCGAGTTCGTTTACACGTCAGTATATTACATATCGTTCTAACGTTAAAGATTGTAATGAATTTCGGAGTTTTCTATAACGAAAAATGTTATTGAATAAAAATCAGTGTGCTACACGTAAGTAAATTTGTATCTGTAATATTTACGTAATATTTTTGACTTATTTGTAATGCATGATCAAATCTAACATGTTAGTCAAATTTTTATGTTAGTATATAATAGAATTGTTGCTGAAAAAAAATATATTTGCATATGTGTATATCATTTTGGAGATGTGTACACGTGTGTATGTGTGAGATTATATGCAGGATAAATATAATGCACATTGAATAAAATTAAAACTTGATCGATATAGCTATTAATTATTAAAATAAGTACAAATTAAGTGAATATAAGTTTATAATACATCTGAAAAATCCTATTTTGCCAGATACATTTGTGATGATACTAGAATGCTGATTTAATTTTCACGAATACTTTTTAAATGATAATATTTCACGATTTGCGAACATTACACCATAGAAATACTAATTTTAATTGGTACCTAATACGATTGTGTAAGTAAGTGTAAAATCTAAAATGAATTCGATACTTAATGAAGCATTTTCACATATCTTGCAAATGGGTACTTTGACTAATAAATGTTGATTTACACATGCACCTATTTTGAATTAATTATATTAAAAATAATAAAATAATAATAGAACGTATAAATAAAAATATTATATTAATTCTTCAAGAGAGAGAGAAAAATACTTCAAAAAAAATATGATATATTTTAATAAAAAATATTCCCCACTTATATTTGCTAAAACAATTTTATTAAATATTTACAAATTAAACAAGAGAATTATATTTAATCAATTTTTAATTCTATAAAAGTGAAAAAATGAATTGATTATAATTATAATAATCGATAAACATTGTGTAATAATACGATTCGATAGGTATCGATTTAATGTGTTTGTTTTTACGTTTCTACACTTATAGGAACATACACGTACGAGTTGGGTAGATGCTCACGCGAGCTCGTTCTCCGAAAGATTCAAGTTCGAATGCCCAGCTGGAGATCAGTAGTTCCCCCCCCCATCCCCTCCCCCGCACCACCTCTTTCTCTTTGCTATCCTACTCTCCTCATTCTTCCTCTCGTCGTCCTGGTATTTAGGATCTCGCCGAGGACACAGGCGGCAAAAGCAAGAGAGAGAGTAGAGAGACAGGATTTACGGACTCGAAGGGTGTACGCAAAGGGAATACGAAGAAGCACTGGTCAGTTGGTTGAAAAACAAAAAAAAAAAAAATCCCTCACGACTGTTATATTCTTTTCCAAGTGTCTCTATATTTTTCAATTTCATGACAGATTCTTTTTAAAAGATGCCGATGACGATCAGAAAAATTTAAATGAACGAAATCCATTGAAATAATCAAATATTATTCGTGACAATTTATATGGATTTATTTTTGTTCGTTTAAAGAGTGTAGACGTTTTTTTTTTTGAGTTTTCTCTGATACGTATCGATAATAATAATAATAATAATAATAATAATAGTGGATTAAGTAGAAAATTATAATATTAATCAATTAGTTATTTCTCTCGTCTCCAAAAATAAAATTATTAATAAATATGTATCGCAGGGAATTTGGACATTAAAAAGAACTAGAACTTAGTTTTGATTAAATTGGATAAAATAAAGGGACGAAACGTCCAATTTAATCAAAACTAAGTTCTAGTTCTTGTTAATGTTCAATTTCCCTACGATACACATTTATTTATAATATTAATAATCATTTAATCCACACACTGATACAATATATTATCTCTATTGATTATTAATTTATTATTAATAGTTTTTCTCTCTCCAGTTTAAAATAAAAAAAAACACCAGATACACGGACTTCGAAGAAGATTCATAATACAAGCCTATAAATGTCGCTTTTTTTTTTTTTTAACTGGACCGTATATAGGTCAACCAACAAGATCGATATCGATTTAGTAGAATCATGAATTTGCCGCAATAAAACAAAGATTTACATTGCAAATGATAATCTGTAAAAGGTGACTCGATCTTTCTTCGATCCAATAGATGGATGCGTGCGACCTTTTCAAAGTGGACGTTACGTATATTACAAGAGACTTTTATAGAGACGTGTACAATGTAATCGTAAAAAAAAAAAAGAAAAAAAAAAGGGGGAAGCTCACATGCGTATTAGTGTTTACTTACATACTCTTGCTTACTATTATACAAAACACACACTCTTACATTCTTTTTTCTTTGTCCTGAATTTGAAAGGCAGGTAAGAAGTTAAGTTGATCGAGTCAAACGTCGACTTACCAACGTCCGAACAGGTTTCCACTAACGTCTTTTCTTCGTTCATTCTCTCGTTCATTCTCTCGTTCATTCGTTTATTCGTTCATTCGTTTATTCGTTCCCGCTATAAGGTTATTAGGAAGAGCGATAATCAATCTTCCGTGTGCGCACCGAGAGAACCGAAGTTGATATCTAAATCGTTCATCAAGCGGCTACGAACGAACGATCGGTATCCAAGATGAGATCACAGAGAACGTGCCTTTTTGATCGTGGCGTAGATAGTGCCTGTGCTCTCGGAAGAAGAATGCCATGGTCATATCGCGTACGTTCCACGATCTGGATCGCTTATTTCTGTACTCGCGCTACGAGTTATTAATGGACCTCCGACGATGCCAATCTTTTTGTTGTGTTTTTATTTTTTTTTTTTTATTTAGATTTCTTCTTTTCCTTTTTTTCTTGGTTTTTTTCTTGTCGTTTTGCAAAATAACTCAAACGTTAGAAACGATTTCATTCAATTATACCTATCTATCACATTAATCCTTTATTCGAATAATTAAATCAAATGTAATTGATTTACGAAGGTAGCTTGTTTAGAATTGTATAGTTAGATTAATACATTATTCTTCTTTTATTGATCGTTGTTTATATGTGTGACGTATGTATAATGGGAATAATTAAAAGAATTTCTTTTTTAGGAAAGTCATATAAACAACATTTGATATAAGAACTTTAATAGAAGACAATGTGTCAGTCTAACGGTGGATTTGGAGAAGGATGGTACATCAATCCTATAGTTCGTATTTTTGTTGTGTTTTTATTTTTTTTTATTTTTTTTTATTTTTATTTAGATTTCTTCTTTTCCTTTTTTTTGGTTTTCTCTTGTCGTTTTGCTGAATAACTCGAACGTTAGAAACGATTTCATTCAATTATACCTATCTATCACATTAATCCTTTATTCGAATAATTAAATAAAATGTAATTGTTTTACGAAGGTAGCTTGTTTAGAATCGCGTACAGTTAGATTGATACATTATTCTTCTTTTATTGATCGTTGTTTATATGTGAGACGTATGTATAATGGGAATAATAAAAAGAATTTCTTTTTTAGGAAAGTCATATAAACAACATTAATTAACAATTATTTTAATACTCTCTAATATTCTCTTTAGTTATATTTAAGATTATTGAAACACATATAAATTGGTTTTAACATTAAATACTTATTGAAATAAATTGAATATAAAATAATTTCGAACTGAAAGTAATAACTAATTTAGAATGTTTAAACAAATGTACTTTAATTTTAACTATTGCTTAAAGATTAAAAATCTGCTAAGATCAGAACGTTATAATCTTAATTTTGATTTATTAAAAATTAATATTCTCGTTACACACATGCGCAACTTTCGGAAAGTCATATAAACAACATTTAATAAAAGTACTTTTCATACAGGACAAAGTGCCAGTCAGAAGGTGAATTTCGAAGAGGACGGTACATAGATCATATTCTCCGAGCTTGTAAACAACAATAGATATTTCTATCGATTAATTAACAATTATTTTAATATTCTAATACACTTTACTTATATTTCAGATTATTTAAACACATATGTCTGATTTAAACATTACCTACCTATTAACGTACACTTTTAATAGAAAATAATTTAAATATATTTTTATTTTATGTTTTTAGAGATGACTCTTTTCAAACTCGATTTCGTTATTCGGCTAATATATAAATATAAAATTTTCCGATAATTTACATTGTTTTTTAATCAATTATCTGTTAGACTTTGACATGTAAACGTCGATGCGTTTTAGTGGCGAATAGATGAAATTCTTAGGGTGGGGACTGACAATGAGAATGATGTTCCTTAAAAAACATTCTCGATTAGATTATCTTATTTCTTTTAAATTTAATTCGGATGTGGACATCTTCAGGATGCACATCCCTCGTGGGTCTTCAGAAGCGGTTACCTCCTCGTGGTTAGACCCGGGCAATGGTATTTTACTTTCAGTATAATGTATATCATATTTTATATGCTATACATTCCATTGCAAGTGAAATACAGCCAAAGACCGCTTATTATAAACATTATAATTGTAATTAGTTTCTCTATTAATTTCTTAATTGATATATTCCTTTCCTTGGTTCCTTCTATCCATTTAATATACAGAAACTAATTACATTATAATGTTTTTTAATATCTTTTATATATATTTACAGATACCACGCGAAACAATCAAAAGTAATTGTAATTTAATTTTCATTTTAATTTGTTGTAAATAAGGAATAATTTTAATACGTATGTGAGAAACTATTTATAAATATTTTTTTTTTTACATATTTCCAGCTCCCGAAATAAGTAATTATCACATATTTTTTAAATATACCCCAACATTCTATATATTCAATCGATTACTAAAACTCAGGACTTTTAAGTCCTCCTATACGTAGGAAAAAACTGTTTTTCTTTTATATACAATATAATATATAAAATACTTTCATGTATTCCATATATGTGTGTGTAGTAGTTATTTGTAATTCTATTTATTCTAGCATGAATAATAATTAACTCAACAATAACAATTAACTTTGGAAAGAGATATTATTAAAATACATATTTTCAATTGATCTAAAAAATAATTCGAAGCATTCATGCGAGTATTCACCAAATCCATCACTAATTTCCTACATCCATATTGATAATCTCTATTAACAAATATTAATCATTACAATTAACAAAACTAAACATGTAATACAATATTAAACAAATCATCATCGTATAAACGTAAAATTAAATTTCTAATACAATTATATTCCTACACGAATATAATAATAATTATCAAAACGTTAACAGTTATAAATCAAACACACATGCGATATAATATAATAATAAATGATCTATAACACCGTTGTAATTTCAGATATAAACTTATTAGAATACAAATTCGATCGGATAAGGTTTCAATCGAAAAGAAGAAATATAGTCGGCCTATGATGGAGCATAGAAACGATGGCTATTTCGGTTTCCATTCCCCTTATGGCATCGCGTTCGTTGGCTAGAAACGACGGAAACCATCGGTGATCGCACCGAGATGAGAGAATGCATGTATGAGAGAGAATACGAGAGAGAGAAAGAGAGATAGATAGAACGTTGATGGCGTTCGTGGCGCGTATCAGCCGCGGCTTTCGGGACTTAATTTCCAGCCGTGGCCCGGAGATATTAAAGCGGGCCCGCATTCGACGTCGTATGTATGCAAATTCGAGCGAGCGAAACGGCGTCGAAGGCGGTTCGAGGGTGTAGGAGGTGAAAGAGGAAGAGGATGAGGATCAGGACGAGGACGAGGTGGTGGAAGAGGGGGTGGGTTATGGGGGTAGGGTAGGGAAGGGAAGGGATGGAAACGGGGGTTGCAGTTTCCGTCTGGAGCACATCGCGTAGCTTTGGTAACCGCGGATATTCGCGCGGCCATGCGCGCATCTATACGTTTCTACGTTTTACTAGAATACATGCGTGCGTACGTACCTGTGTGTATGTGTGTATGTGTGAGAGAGAGAGAGAGAAAGAGGATGTGTATAGATCATGTATATTGATGGCACGGCAGAGAACGTTCGATTCCCGTGCTCTCTAAATATTCCATTCCTCTCTCATCCGAGACACTTCCCCCCCCACCCCACCCCTCATCCCCCTTCTTCACCTACTACTCCTGTTGGTGTGCATGAATTTCTATCTCTCTTTCTCTTTCTCTCTTATACTCTCTCTCTTTCTCTTTTCAGGCGTGTGCCCGATGTGTATAGGTATATGCGTATGTTTTATATAGGTTCATAAGTTATATGTATATATGTATGTATATACGCGTGGTGATATTATATATTAAATATTGTATTCAATGATGCGTGTTGATATATTGGAAATGAAGTTGTTGGCGTTTATTATTTTTTTTGTTTTTTTTTAGAATATTTTATGGAAGAAGAAATTTATAACGTGGTAGACTTTGCGCGTGTGATTATTATTTTTTTTCTTTTGTTATTCGAATTAATTTAAAATAAAGTCAAGTATCATGTTTTATATATATAATATCAGCCCACTGTTTCATGTTATATTTAATATTTTATTCGATAATTTGTTGCTTTTCAAACGCGATACGAGATAAATAATTGTATTTTTATTTGAAGAAGAAGATTAAGAAGAAGAAAGAAAAAGTAGAGAGATAACGTTTAAAAATAATTTTGTTAAATAATTAAATTTAGTGGTGAGAGAGTTTTATTTTTGTTTGTTTACAGATATTAAAAATTTCTTGTGGCGTGTATGTATTAAATACTTTTCATTGATATATTATATGAGCGAAATTATTCATCACTATTTTATCTTTTTTTTGTTTTTTCTACACATATATATTTTTATTGTCAAAAGAAAACAGAAAAACAATACGAGTAAGATGATTGATTTTCTTTGATGGTGTTCGAAAGTTGTTTTTTCTGCTTTTTTTTTTTTTTTTTTTGGAAATTCGTTGGTAAGTCAAATAGCAATGTTATTTTAGTAGTAAAAATATATTTGGTTCTAAAGGAAAGATCTTTGGAAAATAGGTAGGGCGAGTGAATTTGCTTGAGCTGTATCGACGAGAAATGAAGGGCGGAAGGAAGGAAGGGCGGTAGAAGGGAAGGGAAGGGAAGGGAAGGGAAGGAAGGAAGGAAGGAAGGAAATTCCGCGGTTGTCGCGTTCTTTGTACTCTGGCTTATCCTCAGCAGCCGAAAGCAAAAGCCTCGAAGCACCTGTTACTGCAGCCGTTCGTTTGCTTACTTTCATATCCGTGCATACAGTGCATTCGATGTACATACCATCTCTCTCTCTCTCTCTTTCTCTCTTTCTGTTAGTTTTACATTTTTTTTTTGTGTTACATTTTTTGTATTTCACAAATCTACCATCTGTGTCGCAAGAGTACTAGAGTTATTTTCCATTCCGCCGTGTCGCATTTGTTTATTCCGAATCTGTCCTGATGTACTATACGCTTGATGTTCAACATTACGATCTTTTGGAGAAGGACAGAAATAAAGACTAGTCTTTTGTGGTAATCGCATTCGTGCGTGTAATCGTAGAAATACGAAGATTTATTTTTAAAATCTCAAACCGGTCCAATTTCTTTTTTCTGTTATTTATTATTTTTTTTTGTTTTTTTTTTCTGTTTTTTCGTTCTTTTTTTGTTTTAATATAATAATAATAATATAATAAGAAATTCTCAATTCTCGCGTGATCTAAATTTTCGAGTAAACACGTAACGAGTTGATCATAAAAATTTAAAAAACGAGAACAAACTCGAAAAAAGGAAGAGATAAAATAAAAATCCGTTCGTAGTTTTATGTATGTATCTCGTGAAAGGTCGAATAGTAGAATAATCCGAAGATTCATCCGCGAGATGTTACAAGCGAATCGAAAATGGAGGAAGGAAGATAGAAATGTAGAGATTGAGAGGTTCGCACAGTGGTGTCTGGCTTTTGGTGGACATTGGCTAAGTAAGGGGATGACAGGTACGAGTGTAACCATCCAAGGGGTTGGTCAGCATCGAAGAGGGATGATCCGTGATGTATATAGAAAAGAGACAGAAAGAGAGGGAGAGAGAGGGAGAGAAAAGGCGTGATTTGCGGTTCGGGACTCTAGAGTCCAGGATTTGAATTTATCTTGTCCCTTCTGCTATCACACCAACCCGACTCGCTTCGTCAACACCTGCCCTAGTGTACAGTACCATCTCAAACCCTCGCACTCATCTTTCTTCTTCTGCCTACATCTATCTATCCTACTTTGACCTATTTGAGATATCTCGTTTATTTCCAAAGGAAGAATATACATAGGACGTATACACACAAGTGCGTTTGAAAGAAATTGTACAATGTGTGTTATTCGTAATAAACTGAAAGGATTACCGAAGTTAACAAAAATCATCGTTTCTCTTTCCTCAAAATAAGATATAATAACGATTCCTATTTTAGACAAATTTGATCTTATTATTCAATGTGATACGTCAAATATTACGTAATATTTCAATTAGGTTCATTAGATAATTTATATCGAGAAATTGTAAGATAATTATATAGCAATTGTGATTGTAAATTTGGATCGTAACAATTTGATAGGAAATGATTATCCTAATCACGATGAAATTTCTAACGCGAGACAATTATTTCTCCAGACATGGGGCGGAGAGTTAGAGTTACAGTTAGAATTAGAGTTAGAGAGAGAGAGAGAGAGAGAGAGATGATAACGAAATCGCTCGATTACGGTGAGACACACACAATGGGCGCGTGGACCGTGCGCAAAATCATGCGTGTTCGCGATGCGCAACGCGGATTCTCTCCATTATATCCGAAACAAGCGACTAACGAGCCACCGCTGAGCGCCGATTGGTCGAATCAGGCGTGATATGCGCACGTATTCGAGCATAACCTGCGGGGATGATAATTAGCCCTGTATGAATGAGCTTTAATTGGCGTCAGAATACGTACGCCGCCCCCTTTTCGTATGCCACGTTGCCGCCGGAAGCTCTCGATGCTCGTCGACAGCCCTTTGACTATAGAAAGACAAAGGTAGTACGGTTTCATTTGAAATTCCCTTCGTTCGAATCTACTACAATCATATACGTAGCAATATCTCGTTAACGTACATTTTCTATATCAATCAAGATAACAATTGACGAATTTATTGAAATCTTTTCAATTATATTATTCCGACGATTATTTTTGTTTTCATCGGTCAATCAATTTATTGGGTTTGTTCGAATAATTTGTAAGAGATTAATTATTATCAAAAATATCAAATAACGTCACATGAACTTTCTCGAAAATCTCGATAATTGCACGGGTATCATAGGAATTTTCCTTGAAGAATAAGAAAATTCGTTAGAGGTTTTGAAATATTACAAGTCGGTATGAAATTCCAATGGCAAACGAAGGGTCCTTCAGAGAATTGTCTCTCAGAATTCTCTCTTTCTCTCTCTCTTTCTCTCTTTCTCTCTTCCTCTTTCTCTTACTCGTTTGGTTATTATTAGCATTGTTAACCAAGTGACTTTGGGTATACTACCCTCTGATACACGAGTCTCGACCCTAGAATCGGATCACGGTGCTCCTTACCCCTTTTCCAAGGCCGCGGGCCATTCTCGCTCCCCGGACCATCCCTAATTGGCGTACTAACGTAATGGTGATCCTGCCAAGTGATCAGAGAGAACCCTCCGCGAGAGACCTTTCAACCCTTTCACCCTCGACGATGAACATCTTGTGGAATTGCTTCGATTGTACTTCATTTGAATTGATTAGAAACGTTTAATGGATCTTCAACGGACCATCCTTTTCTTTTTTTTTTTTTACCCTCAAACCCTAAAATCTACACACAATTCTACAATTAAAAAATAAATCCTCGCAAAGTCAGACGGTGAACGTGTGAAAATAAATTCACATTTAAATATAGAAAATTATTCGCGCGCGACGAATTTTCTAAAATTATTCCCCCCCCTCCCCCCCAAAGAAAAATATTTTCACAACTAGAAATATAGAAAAAAATATAAACAAACAAAGCAAAGGAGAGTACGAAAAAATAGATAAAGGTAGAAAATAATACAAATATCATCGTGGACAAAGTCTGTAAAGAAAGAGAGAGAGAGGTCGATTCAACTACCACAACTATGCTAGAGAAGTAGGAGGAGGAAGAGGAGGAGTAGGAAAGGAGGTGATGCTTGTGGTGATGGTGGTGGTGGTTGGGTGGGGAGTGGGGAGACGAAAGTCGTTGGAAAGGACGAAAGCACGAGGTTGGCATGACGAGTCTCGGGTTGACGTTTCATTCCCGGCCAACTCCCGCACTATGCATACTAACTAGCTTTCGCTACGTTAGCTATATTCTCTTTCTCCCCTCCCCCATGCTAACTCCCTACCTCATTCCCATCCTCCTTTTCCTCTTCCTCTTCCTCCTCTTTTTCCCCAGATACATGCATACATACACCCACATATAATATACGCTTCCCACACATATATACATACATTTTCTATTCGGGTTTTCTTTCGTGGTTTCTTTTCTCGTCTACGTTTTCCTACTTGGCCCTTAGATCCTTCAGGGACAAAGAAGAAAAATGTAAAAGGGTGAAGGGCGAATGAAGGTAGGATAAGGTGATGGTGGTGGTGGTGGTGATCCAGGGTACCAACAAGCAACGACTACCCCACCAACAAAACTACCCTTGGACACAGAGGGTGCTGCCCACTGGCTAGTTCCATTACTCCCCGACAGATGTAGACGTTTGTCTATTCGAAAGAACGGTCCTTCGATTATGAACAACTACAAATACCTCCAACCCCTATTTCCTACGTTTTACGAGTCTCCTCGTATTTATTTCTTTTTAGAGAATTTTTATTTCCAACCTTACTACTTATTTACTTACTCGCTTGATTCTCTATCTCTATTTGTCTATTTCTTTATTTTGCTATTACGAGTCGGTTAGAAAATACTTTGAAGAATGATACGAAGTAACATAATACGAATGTGGAATAACGAGAATAACTTATTTCACGTTTGCATCGTGGAACAACGAGGGACTAACTCTTGGAAGATTTAAAAACTATGGTAAACGTAATACATGCCCGGGTACCACTGGTACCATCGCTAGAAACTAACAAAAAAAAAAAAAAAAAGAATAGAAAACACGATAAAATCACGACAAATCGCGATACGTTGTAAACGAATCTCTTTGTACGATACAAGTTTCCAAGGTAGAAGAAGAAGAAGAAGAAGAAGAATGGATTGTTGTGGGAAGAGTTTAGAAAGAAAGAAAGAAATAGAGATAGAGATAAAGATAGATAGATAGAAGAAGAAGAAGAAGAAGAAGAAGTAGAATCAGAATAAGAAAGTTTTCTAAGACGGGGGTCTTTTTTTCTGTGCGCACGCGGACCCGCGCGGTAACATAAAACATGCGAATATCGTAGTATAAGGGGTAACAGTCACGAAATCCCTCCCCCACTATCGCATCCCCCTTACTAAAGTCCTATTTTTAAAAGCTTTCCTTTCCCCATCGCCTATGGCAACTATCTTCTACTAGTGATCTAACCATTATTTTGGTCTAGCCTTGTTTTTTAAGGAGTTTACCTTCTTTCTATCATTTTTTTCTTGTTTGTTTTTTCTTCGCGGTGCTGCGGTCGGTTTACCACTAAACTACGATCAGGACGAAGTAGACAAGGACGATGACGAAGACGACGAGGACGAGGACGAGGACGAGGACGAGAACGAGGACGACTCGGTGGCACCCTCTTAAACTTTCTACGATTTTTATTTCCCTTTTTCTCTTTCCGAATGTAATTGTTAGGGCCACGCTCTTTCTATTTTCTTTCTTAGTTTCTTTCATTCTCCGTCTAGCGATGCCTAACCGTACGATTTCCGAATGTTTCTCAGCCACGCGAACGTTTTACAGGGAATTCGTCGGTTGTCTTGAGCCACTTGCTGCTTGCTATACTTCGAACATGACAGAGGGATGATAATCCTCTTTTATTTTATTTAGACGGTGAATACTTCTTCTTTCCCTTCTGATTTTACTTTCTAAAGTAGTTCGAAAAGGTGCTGCTGGGTGAAATTTTCTTTTCTCATTTTTTTTTTTTTGATTCAACCTACTCGTCCGACACGAATAGGAAAAAGAATTCGCGTGTTTTCTTCTACAGAAAGAAGAAGAAAAAAAAGAAGAGAATAATAGTTAATTATTTAAAAATATAGTCCGGAGATGTTAGAGCGCATAAGAATAAAAAAAAACATTGTTCTAACATCGTTCGATGTAAAACCTAACCCTCTTAACTCTGACGAGTCGGAATGAAATAGAATGACCCTATCAAATTTCTTAATTATCCCATCAATCCTTTCAACTGGTCGAGTGTTAGAAAACTTAATCCCTTTTTGTAATATCGATCAACTGGAAGTGATCGGGTGAAAAGTAATTCGATGTAGGGGGGGTGGTTGGCTGGCTGACTGGCTGACTAACAGTAGTAGAATTTCAACGGTGTTATAACGATCGGTAACGGAGAAAGGAATCTGCGAATGCAAATTTCGAACCGCACGATTTCCCTCGTTGAAATGATGAGAGAGAAAGAGACAGATAGAAACAGAATCAGAGAAAGAGAGGAAGGGTGGGGAGGGGTAGGGTTCGAGGAGGAGCTTAGTGTAGTCAAATAGGTAGGAGGAAGAGGTGGACGAGGATGAGGAGGGTTGAGAGGAGGTGGGAGGCCCAGGATGAAGTTTAATTATCGGGTTAAACGTAGCGAGCGCTGATTCTGATGAGAGTTCCGGATTCGAATGTTCTCACCCTGGGTTTGGTACGTGACTGTCACCGAGGCGGGCCAGTTAACTAACTAACAGTCCGGGACAGTTAGCGAGTACCGGGCAAGAGCCGATCCGTGGGGGAGATACGGCACGTATAAACCCAGCCAGTATGCCACCCCTATCCACCTCCACCCTTTTCCACCTCCACCCTTTCCCCTTGAATTCTACCCCCGCCCCCGACCCCCTAGAACCCTGGCCGATGACATTGTTCGCACTCGGATTC
This sequence comes from Polistes canadensis, assembly GCF_001313835.1. NCBI lineage: Eukaryota > Metazoa > Arthropoda > Insecta > Hymenoptera > Vespidae > Polistes > Polistes canadensis. Next base: position 83,178 of record NW_014569601.1, read on the forward strand.
ATATTCAAATTGGCTCGCGCGATTATTGCGATTATTATTACGAGCGTCGATGTTGGTCTGCTCGATGAGAGGATAGGTCGTTCGAAAATGGTAGGGATTGAGGAGGGATGGAAAGATTAACTTGTAGTCTTTTGGAAAAAAAAAAAAAAAAGAAGAGAAATTGTGCAATTCCAGTGTTGTAGTTCTTTTTTTCTCTTTTTTTTAATTTTTTGTTCGATTTAAGTAAAAATAAATAAAATAAGAGGGAAGATTCGTTTTTTGGGATTCGTAGTTCTTAGTTGTTTGATCTACGAGAATAAGTTTGGAAGATTTAGTGTTAAAAGGAAATAAATGGTCGTCTATTTGACTGTGGAATTAGATGATTTATACGACGAGTAGTCTACTACCACCCTTCTTTCTCACCTACTTCCTTTATGTTTTTTTGTGTTCTCTAAACCGTGCTACTTTTTTAAGAGTAGGTCTAATAAAAAAGTCAATGACCTTATTACTCGGTTGGTAATACGGTGTATGAGTAACGAGAAGAAAAAAGGAATCAAGAGAACGAGAATGAGAGGGTCGGGGGAAAAAAAGTAAAGGAAGAACGATAAGGGTAGGTAACCCAGAGGAAAACGTAATCGGGAGTGAAAAATGCTCTAGCTTGTACCGATGAGAGAGATCACTCGGAAGAAATCCCTTGGAAACAATGATAACGATAAACAACGAGGAAGAGAAACGATTAATGCTCAGCTACGGGACTCGTGGCTGAGATTTGCTGCTATGGGGGGGTGGTTGAGACGTGCCAATTAAAAATCCAATTAAAATAAGGTCCCTTCTCGTCGAAGTCAGATAACTTGGTAGTTTCTTAACAAGTAAATAGGCTGGTTTAATAAACTGCGTGAAAATTTCAACGAGTGGATCTCGTCAAATCAAAATCATTTCCGGCCGATAAAACTTACCATCGTTCGTTAATCCTTCATCTTCCTCTTTCTTGTTCCTTGTTTTTCATATTTCTCTCTCTCTAACTTTCTCATTCATTCATTCTTTCTTATTTTTCTTCGAGAAGACTGTTAATCTTCGAGACCAGGCGTTAGTTTTATAGCTCGTCATTTTTTTTAAGTGCAAATGAGTTCGAGCATCTTTCTTCGCGGGAATCGCGGGAATCGCGGTGTTTTTTTCTTTTTTTCTCCCTTTTTTCTTTCACGCACTCGGAAGTCCTCTCCTTTATTTCTTTAATTTAAAAAACGGAACGATTACACCTAAGGGGGTGGCTTTCCGGATTAAAAACTCTCGCTCCCTTCTAAAGAACTTCGCTCTTTTCTCTTTCATCGCTTTTTCTCACCCTCGCACTTACTTTTTCTTCTTTTCCTTCTTCTTCTTAATTCAAACACAGAGAGAGAGAGAGAGAGAGAGAGAGAGAGAGAAAAAAAATGAATTAAAAAAGTAGAGAGAAAAGAAAAGAGAAGAAAAGAGTAGAAGTAAAGGAGAGGAGAAGGAAAGTCGAGTCAGGAGATATTTTTCTACCTTGATTACCAGTTAAAACGTCTTTCGAGGAGTACTCAAGCTCCGAAAATAATTTCCGAGGTACACCGAGAGTCCGAGATGGGTAGGAGGATTATAATCGTTGGTGGTATACGATGCGTGTAACCGCAAGACTACGACGACGATGACGACGATGATGAGGAGTAAGAGAATGAGGAGAAGGAAGAAGAGGAGGAGGTGGAGGAGGTGAGGTGAGGAAGAGGGGACAAAAAAGAGGAGGAAGATGTCTACCGGGGTTACGCTCGATCGTAAATATTTCTCCTTCGCGACCGCGAATCCTATGAATTTATAAGACCGTGTCTTTAAGGTAACAATTACATTGAGGTCCAATGAACTTGAGTACGCTCCGGTGGCAACTGTCAACGGCGCTTACCGCGAGCAATAATGGATGGGTATTATAACTAGTAATTACCAAAACAATGAGCGTACCGTAACGGATGTTTCGCTCGACGTCCGTAATACCATCATTAAACGGTATAATTGTCCGCATCCCGTCAGTCAGTCTCCTTTCCGTTATCCATCTATTCACTTGTAAATTTACTCGAGATTTTAAACCTTATCAAAATCCTTTTTTTTCTTCCTACAATCCGAAATTTAACTTAGATGATATTAAACGATTATATATCCAATTTAAATGAATTCTAATCGCGTTTATTTTAGAAAATATAGTTTTCTTTTAAAAATGATTTACTAAACAGAAATCAAATATGCATATTGTATTCTCATTCAATTTATCAATAGAAATGTTTCCTCTTTTTTAATATTACGTTCAATTTTATCTCTTTTTAATAGAAGTCACGAAAATCTATGCATATATTTTCATCCATAGATCGAATGAGTTATTCATTCAGAATTTCTTTTTTTATACTGATGATAGATATCCTTACAAAATTATTTACTAAACATGATAAGTGTGCATACATACTGGCAAGATACGAGATTGAACGAATTTCCTACTCGAAATTTTTTTTCATCCTTTTTTTTTGTCCAATTTGTCTCTCATAGGGTAACACGGGTTAGCGAGAGGGTTGGGGGTTGGGGGGAGGGTTTAAAGTAGAAGAGAACACATTCGTATGGCGATAGTAGTATGGGTAGAGAGAATTCAGTCGTTTGATCGGATTCGATATCGAGGCCAGGAAGTGACGTGGGAGGTGGTGGTGGGTACTATGCTCGTTATTAGACATTCCTGTGTTACCGACTGCGATCTCGCGTCCCTCGGTGTTCTCGCGATCGAATGAGAGTGGGTGTAAGCGTGAGGGGACGTGAATATTCACTCGCGCGCGCGCGTGTTCACGTTCACGCACGCAGCTTCGGAGAACTCGCGTGGACCCTCTGCTTAATCGGGTGTGAACATTCGCCTTTGTGTCGACTGGACACGGTTTTGTGTGATGCTGGGTGCTGGTTGCTGGCTGTTACTCGTTCGAGATATTGCAGCTTGTTTAATTTCGCGTGCTTGCCCGTACAGTCCAGTGCCTGGGCAACGTGGCCACTTCGGAGGAGGAAAGGCCCTTTGTTTCGAACGTTTCAATTTAAATCGTGCCGCGAAACGCTTTCTTCGATGGGGCTTTCTCTCTCACTCTTTCTCTCTCTCGTTTTGTATCTTTTTCCACCACCTTCGGTTCTTCCGCTTTCAACCTCAACCACCAAGCTCTCTCTTTCTCTCAATGTCCTTTAAAACACACAGGCGCCGATCCGTTATTAATTAGATCGCCGCGCGCGCGAACAGAGAAAAGAGAATCCGATATCGGCTCTACCAATCCCTCTGTTTTTTTTTTTTTTTTTCGTAAAAGGCCTTCGACGAAAACATCCAAATTAATTGCCAGCCAATTCCAGATCCTTCCTTTTGGTCGGCTTTCTAGACAAACTGAAACGAACGGTTAAAGAGAGTGAGACGACCCTTTGTGTTAAACGCGAGAACCTCGAGAACCCGAATTCTTCCTGACGTTTTGCGTAATCTAGAATCTAAATCGTGAACCTAGTGACAGATCGACTATGCCCGTTTTCTATTTACAGCCCTAGACCTACAACGATATATTTTTGTTTGTTGGTCGATTGATCTTTACATCGATTATTCATATTTCGTAATTAAGTCATTTTATTTCTTAACAGATTACTCTCTGATATTTAGAAAATATTTTTTTAAATTGTCGAAGGATGATTCGAATTTTTTTATAAAATAATTAAATAAAATGACTGATGTATTGTTTGAAATATTTATTTCTTTAAATTTACACACACATACATATATACTCATATACATAGATATATAGGTCATGAGTATCGAGATCTCGCAATTAATTAAATCAGCGGCACTCGATAAAAGGTCGGAGCAAACGGGGAAAAAGGGATCCCGATATATCGAACGGAGAAGGAAGGAATCCCTACTACACCGTATCCTTCTGTCCTTCTTCGAAACTTTGCATAATTAATTTGCCAAGAAATAGGGGGATTCGAATCGTACGATTCGTTCGGTACGTTTGTCGCCGAAATCCTTTGTTGACCGGCGTTTATTCATTACGACGGTTTAGGTAGTATCACCAAAGGAAAGAAGGAACAAATATTTAACGGAATCCCGAATGTCGTATTAATAAATTTTCCCCAAAAAATATAAGAGACAAGAAACGAAAGTGTGTACTCGGCATTAATAAAATTAAATTAAAAACAAATGATGATTCGCGTCGCATTTATCCTTATTATTAAAACCCTTAAAAATAACAACAACAAAAAGTGCAATCGGAATATTATTTATGAAAAGGGGACGTTCGACAATTATCGGGGAAAAAAATCAAAAACAAAAAAAAATTATTCGGAAGAATATAAAATGGTTGCCGAGAAATATCGAATAAATATTTTTTCAATTGAACGCACCTCACCACCATACGTGGTTTGGTAGCACATTAAATGATTGAAAATTATTATTACATTAAGAAAAAAAAAATAAACAAGAAAAAAAAAGAAAAAGCAAATAAAAAAATGTACGGCCGATCGAGAAACAAAGAATTGTTCGTGCATGTAAGGTACGCAACACTGCGTCTTGCACGACTTACTAACTTATTTATATCCTTTAATGATAATACTACTTTGAGAGTTTCGAACGATCAAGAAGGAATGCGCGTGTAGACCCATAAAGTCGCGAGAAGTGAAGCTCGAATGAACGAGGAATAAGTAAAAGAGAGAGAGAGAGAGAGAGAGAGAGAGAGAGAGAGAGAGAGAGAAAGAGAGAGAAAGAAAGAGATAGGATGAATTCAAAAACGTTGGATGAAGAAAAACTCGTCGGTGGAGCAGCAGTTGGGTGAAAAGGGGCTGTGGGAGGGGGAAAAAGGGCTTATCGCTAATGAAGCGAGACGCCTTCTTCAACATCGAGCACGGCCACTGTCTTCTTGTAAGAACTCTCGGTACACCGGGCAACGTGTAACGAGTTTTGTAACAGCGAATCGAATCGCGCCTCTTCGAGAACGAAGGCCTTTAGCGTGCCATCGAATCGCCCTTCTTTCTCTCCTTTTTTTTCTTTCTTTTTTTCTTTTTCTCCTTTTTTTCTCCTTTTTTTATATATTTTTCTGCTACGCACGTATCGAGACACATACACATACACACGAGTGTGCACGCGCGCGTATAGAAGGTAGACAGACAGTTGTACGCTCGTGTGCTGTTGCTCTCGGCACAAAGTTATTGTGATTCGCCTTAATTATGAGTTAATGGCCGTTAATTATACGCTAGTTAACGCCAAGTAGCCTTTTTAAAAGAAACTTCTCAATCTTTTTTTTCTTGACGATTCTTCCATCATAGCGCGTTGTTCACTTAACTTCTCTCTCTCTCTCTCTCTCTCTGTGTGTTGTACACTTTGCAAGAGTTAAAGAAGAAAACGATAAAGAGAGAGAGAGAAAGAGAAAGAAAGTAAGAAAGAGAAAGATTTTTGCAATGTCATCTTGTAAATTATTTTCTTTACGTATCGAACGTACGCGCGTCACAAAGTGTTTGTGAATACTTTTATCTACATGCATTCATGTATACGCACATAAGTATGTAACATTATTAAGAATTTTTGTAATACAATTTTTCAGTGACCTTCGTGAGTCTCGAGAAACTCGGTAAAACGTTGTAGTATAACGACAGTAGTATGATGAGGAGTAAGAGGTGGAGGAGGACATCGAAGTAGTCGTCGTCAGTCGTCGTCAGTCGTCGTCAGTCGTCGTCGTGCTGAAAAGTAAGAAGAAAGCCTATGCGAGTGGAAAAGAAATAAAATATAATAAGAATAATAGTGGCAATTTTGGTTGACGGCAGGAGGAGCCATCTCGGAGGAAGTCGTGCGTTATAGCGGAGCGTAATGCAATCTGAGTATTTGAATACCTAATAGTTTTCAATGCATACATTAAGCCTTAAATGCCTATTACCCACGACGGTGTTGTCTTATAGCGTCCCTGGATGCTAATTTTAGCTCGGCCGAATTCGAAGCCCACGTACCTCCGTTATATTATCTCTCTCTCTCTCTGTTTTTCTCTTACTATCTCTTTTACTCTTTCTCTTTTTCTTTTTCTTTTTTTATTTCTCTGTCTTCCACCCTCGTCGTCGTCGGCGTTGTCGTCGTCGTCGTTGTAGTCGTCGTTGCAGTTTGCAAGCATGCATATTAACATCTCGAGAAATGAAAAAGCATAGGTTGGTAGGTACTTACGTTACATTCATGTTTGCACGAGTAACGTTCGGTCAAGCGAATAATGAAACTTTTTAACAGGCTATTAATATTCTTCGAACATCCAATATTACGTTCTTTAAGAATATAAAGGATGATTACTTTTGAGAAAGGATGCAAATATTTTTCTAACGTTTTTAAATTAAAAGTTTCCTATAAGTTTTGGTTTAATTCAATCAACTTGAATTTAATCACTTTGCATACTCTTTAAGAGCACGTAATTTGAATATAAGATTTTATTATTGTTTAATGCTGTTTAGTTTATTTCTCTTAGCTCGTTGATTATTAAATAGGTAGGAACATTTTAATTGATATTTTTAACAAGTTATATGGTTTCGATCAAATCGTATTTTTTAAGAATAGAATCAAATTTTAAATGGAATAGAAATATTTGAAAACTTTTTCTTCTTATTTCATATGTCAACTTGTCGATAAATAAATGACTAAATAAATATATAAATAAATACGAAAAATGATTTTTATCGAAACTTAAGAAATCTCGAATCTGTTTTTTAGGTTCGTTTAGTATTGAAACGATATAGGTAAGAGGTAAGACGTGGTTTTATTCGCGTAGAAGAGATTCCTCAAGAAAACTCATTGAAAACATCTCTTTCTCTTTCTTCTTATTACGATCAACGGGAGGAAGTTCCATCGAACGAACTAATTTATACGCGGAGAATCAAAATCAGTGGGGAAAGACTGTGATCGTGGCTTCGAAAGGAGTGTTCTAAGTCCTTCGATATGAGTCGTGTAATCCTTCGTAATGAACCTCTCAAGACTTGTCAGACTGTACGTTTCAAATATTTATTCGACCGAGTCTCCGCGTCTTTCGTAGCTTAATGAACACGCCTCCTTTCCTTCGCAACCTCGTTTTCGAATTTCAAATCGGCGAAATCAACCATCAATTGATTCCATGTTCTACCGATTTTTCATTCTATTTTTAATCCTAACCTCATTTTTTCTTTTCCTTCTTTCTCTTACTACTTAATAAATAATTTATTATTTAGATATTTTTTATTTATATATTTTAGTAATTATATATTGTAATATAATCAAATAGAAAATTATATTTATTAATACAATACACACTCATATAATATTATATTATTTATTTAAATACTATACCTTTTGCAATATATATATAACAAATTATATTTTATACTGTTATATTTATTTATATTTAATATAAAATATAATATAGTACAAATTTTTTGAACCAATAATATATAAGTATCATAGATATTATTTATTATAATATTAATTATTAAGAAATTATTACGTATAAACAATAAATATCCAATTTAATGAATTGTAAAAAGTTCTTCGATGAAAATGAAATAAAATAAAGTAAAAATAAAAAAAAAATAGGGAATATAAACCCGCGTGGTAAAAGAAGAATGCAACTCTTTCTACGGGAAGTTTGTATTTAATCTTCTCACCGCGAGATGGCACGAGCTGTCTACTATTTTCTTCTCTTTCTCTCTCTTACTTAACTCTTATTACTATATGACGTCGCGTTAACGAGACGTTCGAAATCGCAATCATCGTTTGTTTATGTGTTGAATATTCATCATACTTGCGTGCCCTTGTCAAACCACACATTTTCATTAGAAATAAATAGTTATTGCTTAAAATCAACTAGGAACGTTATCAGATTGATGAATATCAGTTTAACGCGAACGTTCTAAGCGTAAATACGGTTCGTAGTAATCAGAAAATCGTCAATTTGAAAATCATTTCCGAGGATATTTTACTGTTAACAAAATTGAAAGTCACATACGACCAGTGTATCAAAATTCGTCGTGTACACTTCGTGCAAATAATTCTACGCACGCGAATTCGATTTTAGTTATATAATTTGTAGTTAATTGTGTTGTCTTCAAGAGGATATTACAGATTGGAACACACTGAAGTTACGTGATCTGTATCATTTTTCTCGAGGATTACAAATTACCGTAATTTATGAATTAGGGTTACCTGTTTGCCTTGTTAGCATGAAGAGTATTAGTGAACAATATGGGAGAGAAGGAAGGAATCGATGACTTCGAGTTACCGTAAGTATAATTTTACATATATATATATAAATTAAATAATAGAGGTAAAGGTAGAGGATTAGGGGAGTATGACGCGATTGATCACTGAAATTTTTTAATTTTAATTCACGATCATTTAAATGCATACAATCAACTTCAATTATACGACAAAATATTGTGATTATATTTGTTTGATTCACATTGAAATCAACATTTAAATCCGTGTAGAATCTAATTTAATAAGAAATTATATTCAAGATAAAAATATAGATACTAAAAAGTGTGAAACAAGTTACGATTGGTGTATTAAGAAAATGGCGACACTTCAAGATGGTGGACACCAATTTGTCATTATCATTAAATTCATTTTATAGATTACGTTTTATAATATATTATTGTGATTTTGTAATCATCAATGATCCGAGATTAGGTTAATAGAAATTTCTATAAACATTTGAATTACTGCGGAGAAGATTTTCAATGACAATGAAGTAGGCTAGTAATGTACGGGTTTTCATTGTTGTTTATGAAGAGAGGAGTGAAGATGGGAATAGGAAGAAGAAGCGAAAGAAGAGGAGGAGGAGGAGGAGGAGGAGATGAGGAGGAAGAGAGAGAGAAAAAAAAAGAGGAACTGGTTTAAATATTTTCTGGGCACGTGTTTTACATGGGTTGAGAGATATACTCGGTTCTCTCTGAAGAGAGAGCACGCTCAAATGTATAAGGCCCAACTCGCTTATCTCGGGTCAGATCTCAGCGGTGATCTTCAGCACTCATTTTTTCGTACGCTCGCTATTATGCTCGTCCACGAAGCTATCTCTTTCTCTTTTTTTCTCTCTCTCTCTCTCTCTCTCTTTATTTTTCTTTCTCTTTCCCTTTCTCATTCTCTCTCATAAACTCGTTCGTCCCTTACAAAGGCCCTTCCGACTATTATTAATTATCGCCCTGTCTTTCCACGAGCGTACGTGCATACGAAAAGTGTTATGGTCAATCGAGTTTGTTTGAACGAGTAAACGTTCTATCTCGAGAACATATTTCAAAAGGAAGACAATGGGATATATAATTAAAGATTATGTCGTATCTATCTGTCTTTTATAAGATAGATTTAGATTAGATTATTTTCATAGGTATTGTGTTTACGTTAATATTCCTTGAGTTCAATTAGAAAGTCGTAGTTGTCCTTATACCATTCACTAGGAATTAGAGAAATTTCATTTGTATGGAGATATGTAGAAGCAGAACATATGTTATATTAAATAAAATTCACACAGGTAATTAGTTAATAATTAAACATATTAAATAAATAATAATCTCTAAAATAATGAACAAATAATTAATTAAATGCGCACAAATACATTGTATTAAATTTATATACATTTCTCTCTGTAACACATACACTTTTGTAGCAAATTTAAATAGTAAAATAGCACAATTCTATAAATAAAAATTCATTTAATTCGTACACAATATTTCGAAACACGGATTAGAGTATAATTTTATTTTTAACGTGTAACACTTGTATATGAAAGATAGATTTTTTTAAATAGTACATCTGTTAGAGAAGCAAAGGAAGAGTGATAGTCGACGTGATGCAAAGTCGCGCGTGGAGAGTGAGCCAATCAAGATTGAGAAGATGGCAAAGGGAGAGAAAGAGAAAGAGAAAGATAAAGAGAGAGATAGAGAGAAATAATTACAATTAATTTAGATGGAACATTAAATCTAGGCGAGTGGGCCCACCGACAGGAATGACACAACTGGCTCTGATTAGTCTTAATGTGTTAATTAGAGAAGATTGCTGTCCGACTTCTTTCTTTCTTTATCGATCTATCCTGTTCCTCTCTTTCTCTCTCTTTCTATATATACATATATTATATGTATATATATTCCCCTGTTCGAGGTCGATGTCGTCAAAGTAGCTGGTGCTGTACGGTCGTTCGACTCGCCGATTTGCGAGTGAACGAGCAAGAAAGAGAAAGATAAATAGAAAGAGAGAGAGAGAGAGAGAGAGAGAGAGAGAGAGAAAGAGAGAAGGAAGAGGATCGTCGAGAGGAAAGGAGATCTTACCAAGTATCATATTTTAGCAGACATCAACGTACCGACACACACGTACGTGTTCGCACACTTATACATGTTCTTGGTCGATCATTAATCACTATTATCTCGGGGTAATTTTTCTTCGATATAATTTCGTCTGTTTACCCCCGCGAGTTGGCGCGCGAGGTTGCACACCATAACGAGAGAGAAAAAGAGACAGAAAATACCATGGACGGGATCGAGAAATCGGCGCCGAGACTTTCTTCTTCTTCTTCTTCTATCTTACAACCACCCCCTTCTCCTCCTCTTCCTCCTCCTCCTCCTCCTCCTCTTCCTCCTCCTCCTCCTCCTCCTCCACCACCCTTCTCTTCCTCATCTTCTTGCTCTTTTACTTCGTGGCGCGTGAACTCTCGACATCGACTTTGTATATACCCACATAGGTTTATTTATATATGGCTGTGTGTGTGTGTGTGTGTGTTTATGTGTATGTTTGTAGTTGCAGCTTCGTTAGCCCGAAACTCGAAGAAGGCGCGTTTCCCACATATAAATGTCGACAAATCGTACCTTTCCGCGTCATCACGAAAGAAAAACGAATGTTTTGTCCCCCTTTACACGTATCGATCGTTTTAAACATATTCTAACGATAAAAAACACTTTTGTTTTTTTTATTTTCGTTTATAATTAATTTATTTTCAATCATACTCTACGCGCGTTCTCGTTTATATTCCTTTATATTTTTTGTTATCACGGGTTACGAAGGCTAAACGATACTAATTGATCTTACTTTGGGATTTTTTATTTAAGCTACGAGTCTTCCTTACTTAATTGGTATATTCTGAATAAGTTTGTTCCGAGATGATGCGTTGGTAATGGTAGGGATTATGATGATGATGGTGGTAGTTGGCGGTGGTGGTTTGATCGATCGTTTCTTGCACGTTGAAAAATATTTGATCGAATTAACGATCGTCAGTCTCAGCTGTCGCGAAAGGAGCTAGATTAATAAGGTAGATGAAAATAATTGTGAGTTCGTTGATTATTAAGGATTCTTTCTTATCTATATCTTTTTTTTGTTGCAATTTTTTATTATATTTTTATTCGATTATTATTTTTCTCGTTAATCATGTTAATCAACGAATAAATTAGACAGTTACAAAATTCCAATTACGTATCATCGAGCTTCAGAACACAGATTACAAACGCGTATGAAATTATATAATAATAATCATATAATATATAATTTTTATCTTTCTTTTTTTTTTTAATCAATTTTCAATATTATCTTATCGTACAAAATTCAATGTATTTGAATTAATTTAATTGGTTTTAAACATTTATATATATTTAAACACGAGATCATTATTATCGTATATTATAGTTGACAATTAGTTTAAAATAGAATGAGAAAAAAATAATTTTCCTTCAAGTTCGTACTCGAAGCTTTTCAACTGTGGACGCCCATTCTCGGACTTTTGTTCCAATGCGTTAAAAGACTAATTCTTATCCAACCACTCGTAAATCGAGTAGCTGTTTGCACAGTTAATGCGAGTACTTGCCCTGGAAAAGTGAGAAAGAGTAAGAAAGAGTAAGAAAGATAGAAAGATATTCGTAATATGTTATTTTAATGTTATTTACTTCGACGAAGTGAAGCCACTCGGCGCCAAGCGTTAGTCAATGAAATCTTGTAAGGATTATGCTAATTCCTTCCTCGATGTTGTGTTAGAACACGATCTTTCGCGCGATATCTAACTTACGTGTTTCTTCTACAAAATATCCGTGTTCTTTCTTTTTCTATTCTTTTTTCCTTTTTTTTTTCTTTTTGTTGTTTACCATTCGTATATGCTTTATACACTTTAGACATTAAGAATGATCTTTCAACCATTCTCAAGATTTGTTATTAATAGCACACCTCGCTAACAAAATACAATGACATTACAAATAATTATTAATGTCCTTGATATTAATTTTTGATTGTATAATTTGTTAACTGTAATTAATTTCTTAAAGATGGAATCTCTGGAATGTGGGTGGGAGGAAAAGTTTTGAACCTTACGCAAAAACAGTTTCTTTTTGTTTCCTCGATCAAACTTACTTTTATCTTTCGACATAGTCTCCAAACTTTTGTTAACCAGTCCGAGTTTAATAACATATCACCTTTAACAAAAAAATACAATGAGCCTTCGAGGAGTCTTGAATGGTTCTTTGTATTAATTTTGGGAATGGCCATTTGAAGATTTTTAGTAATAAATCTGTTAACAAAATGAAATATAAGAAAAAAAAAAAAATACTGTATGGTATTTAAAGGTGTAATAGGGGTCTGTGGTATAAATCGAGGTCAGAATGCATTCCGCAGGGACTCGCACATTCTCACTGTTAACTCGGCACTCGAACGTTTAAGGTTAAAGATTTAAAACCAGGAACATTATCCGTGCCGAGTCACGATTTTCTTTCAATACGTATTTTGCACACTGTTTCGAACGGTACAATTGCGTACCTTATTATACTAAACACACATACACACATGCACACACATCTATATATATATATATATATATATACATATACACATTCACATCAAAGTATAATATACACGTACACGTATATACATGTAGATTTTTATATATGTATGTAAAAGAAAGGTAAAGAAGGATTATGCTAAGGTAGTAAAAAAATTAGTAAAATAAACTATTAAATAGAGAAAGAGAGAGGGAGAGATAGATAGAACATAGTTATCTAAGGTAATGCAAACGCCGAAAGCCCAGCACTTAGGGAACGATTTAATGAACGTCGATGCTTAAATAAATGATAGTGCAGGCGGAGAGTAACGAGAGTGCCATGGAATTATATGTTTCGGCTTACATAAGGCCGCCCCCCATTATGCGTGAAGTTTCTGTCCTATCTCCCTCTTGTATCCTATCCTAGGGACTAACTATCCTCTGTGTTCGGAGACTAACTAACAGCAAGACTCTTTCAGAAAGACCAACACTAAGAAAGAGATAATATGAAAGAGTAAGAAAGAGAATGAAACTGAGAGAGATAGAGATAGATCCTGTAGATCTTTCCACGAGATGATGGTCATTCGAGGAACGGATATAAATCACCTACGAGAAGTGTCATCCCATGGTCCACCCCCGGCATTCCTTCATTTGAATATGACTATCTCTCTCCTTCTCTCTCTTTCTCTCTCTTTTTCTGTCTTTCTCTTTTCTTTTTCTTCTTCTTCTTCTTCTTTCGACACGATGATCTTTCAGCTCGCGCATCATTACGTGCCATGTAGATGTACTACCTATACTACGCTAAATGAATATTGTATCAGTTCGTTCCATTCTACAAGATCTTCCTCATATTTTTCTCTTTTTTTTCTTTTCATATATTATTACTATTATTTTTCTCTAATATTTATTATCCAACTTCGATCGAGTCATCATGGTAAAGTCTTTGATGTTTGTGCTCGTAAAATCGATGAATCTCTCTTTAACCGAAGGATGATACGCGTTAATGGTAATTTAGATTAATTTATCAAGAAAAATTGAGAAATTTACTATAAACCAAAAAAAAGGGGCGAAAAAAAGAAAAAAAAAAAAAGATGGAAGAAGAAACATCGTAGGTAATTATGATAGAGTAGAGAATTATTATTGGAATTCTAATACATTCGCGCGAGAGAAAATTTCGCGCGTTCATGATCTATGGATCGTCGATGATGAAAATAATATATTGTAGCTGTGTCGCTTAGTTTGTTTTTAAAGAGACAGCAAAACGAGGGGTCGATAGACGTCTTGGCAGGATCCTCTTAATTAATCATTTATATTCAATAACGAAGATGGAGAAGCATGTGCAAGAAAGAAAGAGAGAGAGAGAGAGACAGCGAGTCTTTCGAATGCTTCGACGATGATTCTGAAGTTTATCTCTCCACGCTCGGGCACATTAATAATTAGGAGGAGTAGGAGGAGGAGGAGGAAAGAGGAGGAGGAGGAGGGAGTGAGTTAGTGGTATCACTGTTACTCGCGCAGCGTTGATTCGATCAGCCACGGCTGAGATTCCTCTCCTCCTTTTTCTCCTCCTCTTCTTAGATGCTGCTGGAGCACTCCGGAGATGCGAGAGAAACAATCATTGTGACTCTTTGAAAAAAAAAAACTGAAAAAAAAAGAAACAATTCTTTCACCGGTGAGATTAATACGATCCTCACCTACTGGGTGGCACCAAACGTGATTTCGCGATCCCCGTGAGCGAGAATGACTTCGTGAATGTAATCAATATGATTTCTTACTGCCAATTCGAATCGATATATTTAATGCATGGATATTCAATTTCGATCGGTGAATCGTACCCATCTAATTGATCCCAGATATTTTTCTTTCTTTTTCTTCTTTTTTTTTTATCGTGAGTACGATAATATTTCGATAGGATAGAGGCCCAGAAGTGTGTATAAGTGAATAAGTATATAAGAAGTTAATTAAAAATATTCATTATATTTAAATACATTCGTTATGTTATATTATAGTATACGGTTATATGAAAGGGGGCGTTTTCAGTGTCGACGAATCACCCAGTATATAAACTTTGAAACTAGAGTCACCGAGTGTGCGCGTTTACATTTGTTAAGTCACGGAGTGACCGGTTAAGATCTTCGCTAATTATCATCATTTATAATTGTCCCTTCTCGAGGCACCCTCGTATAACGTGGTCGTTCTTCGCGGAAGGAAGAGAATAAGAGAGAAGAGAACCTGCTATGTCTCTCTTTCTCTCTCTCACTCTCTTTCACTCTCACTCTTTCTCTTTCTCCCTACTTCTCTCGAGGTTTAATATTTCAAATAAATGCGTGCATTAGCGCGCTATCTCGTCGTGATCCTCCGTTGACTATTAACAACGTCGGCCGAGCCACTATTATGACTTATCTGACCGAGGAAGGGCCCTTCTCTCGCTACAATACTGTTCTCTTTCCTTCTCTCACTCTCTCTCTCTCTCTCTCTCCTATTTTTTGTTTTTTTTTTATTTTTCATCTTCTTCGTCCCACCTTTCCAGTCACCTAACGATTCTCCTTAACGCGACATCGTTATATCACGCTGCGGATACCTACTATTCCGATCCGCGTGTACGTTGAAGCTAAACCACAAGCTTGATTATTTCCAAATGTAAAAGGAAGAAGATAATAACTAAACAGATTACTATTTCTTTCAAGTCGAACCATTAAAGGAGCCAACCGTTCCTTCTTACTATGTTTTCTGTTCTTCGTGTATATATCTATTATGCGTAGTATATACACGTAGGCCGATCATAGTGATTAATCTTTGTTGCTTCCGTTCACTTATAATTTTAAAGATATTATATTTGAAAATAATGAAATTAAATCAATTTATGAAAAGAAAAAAGAAAGATTATTATGCATGCTACTAAATATATTGAAATAAATTATCGGGTTTTTTTTTTTTTTAATAAAAATAAATAAATAAATTTATAATGCACGAGAGTGATGTATGTGTCGAAACGTTTAACGTAGAAACGATTTTGTTTTCAGTAAAAATAATTTCAACAAAAGAACGTTATTTGTTATTAAGGTTCAAAAATTTTTCAATCCACACCCATGTATCACATATATAAAATAAATTAAATCATTAATAATAATAATAATAATA